>NC_090446.1:1528681412-1528753912 GCF_031143425.1 Pleurodeles waltl | reverse complement strand
AGCATGAAACTAGCCAATAGACAGCAAGCCCTACTGGTTCGCAATACTTCCTTTATGAAGGTTCACACACAGAGCATCATCTTAGTCCTATGTGAAAGTGACCAAGGCCTGAAGCACAGAGTACAAGTCTGGTACTGAGAAGAGCTGTTTAACATTCTGCAAGAGGCAAAGGCGGAATTAGAACACCTTTACCACATTCATGGTAGAAGGCCACGGTGTGTCTGACTATCTGTAACAACAGCCAGCGTCCAGCATTAGAGTGATTTAACATCATGTCTGAATACAGGGGGTAAACCAGCTCGGATTCCATTGTAAATAATGTTGAGCTATCCAAGGTTGTATTTCACAAAGGTTATCACAACTGTACGGCAATGGGATTTTTTCTGCAGTCACCTTGAGGTAAAGAGGAGCTTCATCAGAATACTGGTGGTAGGGCAAGGACAAGTCTCTTATCAGCTCCCCAAGGGTGCTCCAGGCAAAGTTGATCAGCAATGGTGAGAGGACAGATCCTTAGAGACCTCATACCCCACATTGGGGGGAATCTTTAGATTCTTGACCTTCATTTTTTAGGACTGGTTCTTGAAGAGCCATTGATGGAAAATGATTCCATCAATGGCAAATTATGAATTCTAGGTGTAATCTGGGGATTGGTAGCAACAAGTGATGCCAAGAGGGCTTGGAGGATGAGAAGGCACACGTCAACTTTATCCAGGATACTGAGTGAATAACGTCACATACCCAGAGGGTAGCAACTTCAGTACTCTAGCCGGATCTCCACCCTGAGCAGTCCTCATCTGGAGAGAGTGATGGCCCTGCAGCTGTGGTAGTCAGTGGGACTCTTTGACTTTGAACAGTGGGGTCGTCTAATCTAGCTTCTTACTGTGAGGACATTCTCATAGAGCTAGAGCATTCTTGATTTGGAGGCAGCATTGGGCAAGCCTTTAGACAGTCTCCTTGCCTGGGATACAGACATAGGGTTGTCTGCTGTTTTTTCAGTGATTTGGAATGACAGGGCTAACAGGTTATGGATTAGCATTTGAAGACCAGAGGCCACTCAGGAATGAGGTAAGCTGAGATGCTGAGTCTCAATTCATCGTTTTTAGGAGAAAACTTTGTAAATGCCAGGCATTTCTCATTCTCTTGTGGGGGTTTCTTTCGGGATTATGGGACTAGAGGTAGACTGGAATCCTAGGGAGAAGACTGAACTGTGTACTTTAATAGGGTCTTTAACTTGACTAGAGACAGGCATGGCCTTGATTGAGGTAGGAGTGGAACCCTTGACACAAGTCAGTGTCCTGCGCTGATCAACAAGGACATTTCTAGAAAAGTGATCACCTCAGTGGAGATTGAAATCTTTGAGCACTTGAGAATCTACTCACAGCTGGGAAGAACTCTTGGAGTTTCACCAAGCGCAATTCTGCAGAGTTACGGAAAAACTCTGCAACATTCTGCGAATGGGACAAAATAGGAATGTTGCGCTGCTCACGCTTCGAGTTAGCACCTGGAGCTCATTCCATGCTGAAAAAACAGCACAAATGGCCTCCTGCAGAGAGGGAAGTTTCTCAAATTGATTTTGCTGCTGATCTAGTAGATTTTCTACTTGAGTGGCAGCTTTCTGACCTGGTCTGCCCGCGACCACCTATGTTGGAGTAATCTTGTTGGGCGTTCTCCTAGTGACAGAAAACTGCAATGGGACGCCGTATCTTGCACGCCAGCTTACTGTTTTCAAGCCGCATGTGAGATAAAACTCTGCCTTGCAGTGGTTGGCAGGATCTGGCTGGAACCAAGTTGCCTAAATTCCACCAGTTCTGCAGGCGTAGCTGAGTATATCACCCACCCATAGGTTTTATGTGGTATGTGGTGTTCTCTGTTACACTCTCTCTTTTTCTCCTCATAAAATTGATGTTAGTTTGAAGTAATGAATGGTATCAGGACAAGAGACAAAAGTAACTGAAACAGCAAAAGACAAAGAACCCACAAGGAAGACAGAATGCAGGAAACAACCTCATGACCCACAGACCAGAAAACCCAAATCTGGAGCACTATAACCACATGGTGGAACAGAAACATTGCCCATGAGGCCCAGGCATCCCCCTTGATCCCAGATTGAGGAATTCATGTGATGGGAGGAGAGTGGGAAGTCAGGCCTAAAGTCTCAGGAGAGGAGTCAGGTGTGTGAGCACCACAGGGCATCTGGAGTTCAGGTAGGAGGGCAGTTCTGCATTTCAAACCCTAGGCCACAGGGCCCCACAGCATCCCCTCATACAAGGGCAGGGTGGCAGTCTCTTCAAAACCATAAACTGGGACATTGACCAAACATGCAAATGGGACTACTGCATCCGCTGAAGGACACATAATAAATTAATTGGCAGCGTTCACCAGCATAGAAAACAGACAATGAGCCTGTAAGGGGAATTCAATTCAATGTATTATTGTAGCTGTGTTTACTAACTTGCTTTCTGCTAGAGGTTGCTAGTAATGCTGCATTGGAAGACATGAAAGCTTTCCTCTCTCTGTGCTCAGCTGACCCTCTCTCAAACACAGAACATGCACTACATTTATTAAAGTTTGACAAGACAGATGGTGAAAACCCGAGACATCTGGTCAACCGGGGTGTGAAGAGGTGAGTTAGTGAGCTAGCCACCAGGAAAGCAGTTAGTCCTGAGCGTTGTACATCATAAGAGGTGCAGAAGGAAACCCTGTGCAGAGCACAAGCCGAGCAGAGAGGTGCGCCATGAACACTTGTGCCGTACCCAGGGACAAGGAGGAAGACCATGCCCGGTGACAGTTATGGCTACCGAAAATATCAAGAGGCGTGGTGGGGGTGTAACAGGGATTGGGGGGAACAAATAATAAAACATTTTTAAAAAAGGACTTACCGTTCCTGCCACCGCCGTCTCCTGCCACCTCGCTCATCGCTTCTTTCCTGTTCTGGTGTCCCAGCATTCACTAGGACACCAGAACAGGCTCCCCAGCAATCCTGACGCTGCTTGCATGCTAAAACTAGCATGAAAGTAGCATCAGGATTGGTCTGAGCGGCTTAGATTGCTGCTCAGACACAAACCTGGGACGGACGGCCAAACAAACACACACCCCCTCCCACACTGCTGCCGATTCAACCTTCAAGGTTTGAATGCCAAGATACGATCGCGCACACTGCCGATCTGAACTGCAAGAGTTCAATGCCAAGAAAAACATTGCAAAAGCGAGTTAACCAAAATGCCCAAAACTCGAATATTTCTGAAAACGGATTCGGGGGCCTAACCCGACCTCTGCCTTACTGCCCTGCTTGAAGATCACCAAGGAAATGAGGACAGGGCCTGGAAATCCTAGGTAGGCCTCCGGAAACAGGAGCTCAGGAAAATGCTGCTGCTCTGCACCGGGACCTCTGAATAGTGAGCGCGTGGCGCTGGGCTGGGTACCTTAAATAGACCCAGGCCCCGCCCACGTGCCACACCCAGCCAGGCTGCAGGTAAGGATTCTAGAAAGGCTTAGAATAGGGACCACACCCTAACCACACCCTGTAATCTGGCAGCAAAGTCTTGAAAATTAGCAATACATTGCAAACAGCATTAATGATGTTTCAATATGAATCTCTGCAATGCAAAAGGTTAACATACTGTATTAACACATAATGCATGAATTATTACATTACATAATGATTAGCTTTTTGCATTACGTCGCCTGTAGAGTGCACACTGTCCTGATGTTGACAACACTCTCCACCCCAAACGTGCACTTGCTAATTTCCAAAGTAACTCCTCTTTCTTTCAAAACAGACAAGACAACCCCTAAAGTTTTATCGGGCTCCTTCCCCAAATCAGAATATCATCTTGAAAACATTTGACTTTGTCCACACCCTTAAACATTGCTTCCATTACTCTTTGAAAAACCAAAGAAGCAGAAGCCAAACCAAATGGCATACATTTGAATCGATATGCCCCATTCGGTGTGACATATGATGGCAAATGCCGTGAATTTTTATGCAGCACAACTTGATGGTATGCTGATGATAAATCCAACGTCGCAAAAAATCTAGCACCTTTAAACATGGTCAACATCTCCGTAATATTGGGTAAAGGATGCGATCAACCCATATTCTTTCATTCAAGTCTCTCAAATCAATGCACATCCTTAAAGCCCCATTGGATTTCTTTGCTAAAACTATAGGAGAAAGCCATTCAGAACATTCAATAGGCTGAATTACCTCATTATCACACAACCTTTGTAATTCCTTTGCCAACTCATCCCTCATGGCTATTGGTACATGCCTAGCTTTGTGAACCACGGGTTCCACACCGGCCTTCAATTGTATTTGGTCGGTAAACCATTTTATTTTCCCCAATTTGTTGTTGACTACTTCCCGAAAAACTTTAGCCCAATTCCCAGTTCCTGTTGAAATTGAACTTGCTACCTCCTTACGTAGCATTACCTGTTCTGCACTATTCAGATCTAATAAAATGTCTAGCCTTTTTTGGTCCAACCAACCCAACAAATTTCCTCTCGTGAGTGCCACATAGACTGTAGTTTTAGTTTGATTACCCTTAAAATTCAGCGATGCATCAAAATCACCCACCACATCAATCTGTTTCCCCCATAGGCTATTGGCTTCACATTAGATTGCTTTAAATGAACACTCTGAAATTTGTTACATTCATCAATGTTGATCAGAGTAAACAAAGAACCCGTATCCGCCATCATCCTGTAGCCGACCCCACTGATTACAACAGAACACAATGGTTTCTTTGCCTAAGCTTGAGTCACTACAGCTATATCTTCTTCGAAAGCTGACTCTTCTTCCACTAAATGTACAACACTTTCATCGCTAGAGTCACTGTGACTGTTTATTTTCTGCAAAATTAGCTGCATGAGAATCCACCGCATTGATTGATTTAACATTCTTAACATCTTTTACTCAGTCTCCTTTACACACTTTTATGAAATGCCCCTTTTTCTTGCATTTGTTGCACCATTTATCAAACTCAGGACAGGACTGAGAATTTCCTAACTGCCTTCTACTTCCACAATACTAACATTTTAATGGCTTCCTCTAGTTGTCACTGAGTGCTGTAACACTCTTCTCCCTCTGCTTGATGCTGCATTGTGATTGTACACTTTGCACCTCAAACTTCATGTTCATTTGTTCCATAAACTTTGTCGTAGACTCAATGGTGCTGCCCACTTATATAGCTCTATCCATCATAAGATTCTCTATAGTTAATAGTGTTAGGAAAACTACTTTTAAACCCTCCTCAGAGTGACGCAAAGAAAAACAAACACCAGGCAAGGCTCCCGAACAGATGAAATTTTTTTGAGGTACCAAGGTTTATTGGCAGGCCCAGGCAGAAGGCAGACGCACATCCCAGTGTTACGTCTTACTAGCTGCCATCTTCTGCCCTGAAGCATATAAGTCAGGCAGTTATATATGTTAATAAGTGCTGTCACAGCAAAACCCCAGAAGAGGACACAGTCCAAACATGGGCAAGCATATACAAAAAGTAATGCTGCATATACAGTACTTCAAGACCACAGAGTAACATTATACATATCACAGTGCGAGCAGAGACAAGTGAACAGACAATAGGTGGACTGTAAGAAAAAGGGGGCTGGGTTGCTGACTGGCTGAACTTGAAGTGTGAGACCGAGCTAAACTTAACAACGTGGCTTGTTTGCACAGCTGGCATAGGTGTCAGAGATGTCGGCAGGGACATCTTACTGGGATTCAGATAATGGAGGAGAGAATTTGAACTAAAGTATCATATCTATAGGTACATACCTGTGAGTATATATTTTTCTCAACAAATAGCTTCTCTTGCACTTTGACGTTGTTCGATTTTTCAACCACTTGGTCTCGAATCACTTCCTCTTCAAATGCTTTAAAATCACAAATCGCAGCTAATACTCTCAGTTTACTGACAAAACTTTCAGTGGATTAATTAGGCATCTGCAGCCTCCTATAAAATGTGTGAGGTTCCATAATGACATTCCTTTTCTTTTTAAAACGTGCATCTAAAGCTTTTATAGCTGCCTCATACTCATCAATCCAATCACCTTCTCCCAGCACAGGTACAGTTGGTAAACGTTTTAATATTTTCCTGCACTCCATACCTAAAGAATGTTTCAAACAAAGCAAATGTATTTTTCTGTGTGGAAACTTCCCCTTCAATTGCATCCAAATATGCTTCAATACTCTCTTTCCATTGTTCCCATTCTACAGGAGGAAAACCTGGAGATGACAGAAATGGAACCGGAGGAATGACTGCTTGTTGCATTTTCCTTTCTTGTCCTAAATGGCAAAAATAAGCAAAACCTTGAAACCTGAGTAAAAGTACAAATCACTGTAATCTGCACTTAAGTGTGCAAATCAGTGTAACCATGAATGTTTCTGAAAGATAACGTAGTTCACAACTGTCAAATAAATATGTTCCAAAAAGTGTGCAAATCACTGTAATCTGCACTATTCCCGATGCCCAACAGCTTGGATAATAAAAACATTGTCAAAGTACACAAACCAGCACCCTCCCGCTGACCTCCAAGTTGATACAGTATCCAGGCAATAGCACAGCTGTGACGCGTGCTTCGAGAAACCTGGTTGCCGTGGATATGGGTAGTCCAAACAATGGAACCACACTCACATCAATGCATGCTCCGTGCGCCACGGGAAAGTGCGACCTGGTTGCCGTGGATACGAGTAGTCCAGGTAATGGAAGCACGCTCACGTCAGTGCGTGCTCCATGCGCCACATGCAAATTTGTCATGTGCACTGCTCCCTCGCTCCTGCCCCAAATCATCACCTCCTCAGAGGCCTGCAATGGCTCTCGGCCCTCAAAGAATGCTGTTCCAGCCTCATTACAATGCCGCTCCACACTCCCTTCTGCAGAGCGAAAAAAAAGGCTGTCAACCACTCAGACACTCCGGATAGAATAATGATGAAGACGCTACCCTGCTGGAAACAACGTGGTTCGAAGCTCGTCGCCACCTGATACAAAGAGTGTCCACTCCTGGTAAGTTCTTTAGTAGTTGTATTTCCAGTACATCACATACATCCAGCAGGGTAGGCACCAGGACAGCAACTGCCCTCCTTCCAATCCTAACAATCTATTCCGCAACCTTTCAAATTCCATCCCCATAATTACATAAACAACCTGGATACAACAGTGTGATTACTTTAAGTGGGTGTGGGGTGTGATTATTTCACGAAGCTAGAACTAGGTCAGGCAGGACAGTATGATGAATAAACCCAACATGAACAAGACACATAGATGCTCACATAGACATCGAACCGTGGCCCCAGGTCGAACCAGCGGCCACGAAGCATCTCCTAGCTTCGTAAGTGATCAGGGGCGCTGAACAGCATGAGAGGAGAGACAGGCAGACAATGCCCAGAGAGAAGGACTCTGATCATGGCATGAGGTACCCACAGATAACCAAAGCAGTGGTACATGAAGCATAAAGAGGAATCAGATGGCAGAAGTGGTCCGTGTGAGCAAGCCTTTCAAAAGAATATCCGTCACCTTCTAGGGAGGCGAGAGGAAATGCTGCTTTCTCTACTTCAGAGCATCATAACAACCAAACCAAGGCACACAGAGGGCTGTACGAGCCAGGAGGAGCACTGAACCAAGGCACACAGAGGGGTGAACGAGCCAGGCGGAGTACCGACCCAAGGCACACAAAGGGCTGTATGAGCCAGGAGGAGTACCGACCCAAGGCACACAGAGGGCTGTACGAGCCAGGAGGAGCACCGACCCAAGGCACACAAAGGGCTGTATGAGCCAGGAGGAGTACCAACCCAAGGCACACAGAGGGCTGTGCGAGCCAGGAGGAGCACTGACCCAAGGCACACAGAGGTCTGTACGAGCCAGGAGGAGCACTGACCCGAGGCACACAGAGGTCTGTACGAGCCAGGAGGAGCACTGACCCGAGGCACACAGTGGGCTGTATGAGCCAAGAGGAGCAGTGACCCAAGGCACACAGAGGGCTGTGCAAGCCAGGAGGAGCACTAAACCAATGCACACAGAGGGCTGTACGAGCCAGGAGGAACATCAACCCAAGGAACAGAGGGCTGAACGAGCCAGGAGCTGCACTGACCCAAGGCACACAGATGGCTGTACGAGCCGGGAGGAGCACCAACCCAAGGCACACAGAGGGCTCAACAAGGCAGGAGGAGCACTGAACCAAGGCACACAGAGGACTGTATGAGTCAGGAGGAGCACCGACCCAAGGCTCACAGAAGGCTGTACAAGCCAGAAAGAGTACCAAGGCACACAGAGGGATGTACGAGCCAGGAGGGAGACCGAACAAAAGCACACAGAGGGCTGTACAAACCAGGAGGAAGATAAAAAAAACAATCACCCTGAGACTATCCCCAGCAGCCTTCCACTCTCAAAGGCAGGTGTCAACAGAGCAAGGGACCCTAGCCACTGAACAACTGACCACCAAGGCCACATAGTGAGGCAACAGAGCAGCAAAGAGTTAGTTTATCACCAACAACATACAGTTCAGACTAGGAAAATGGGAAACCTAATTCTGAAAGTGTCAGCTGATTCAATTTAGGCTAAGGTTTGTAGGCATAACCTTTGCCTCCTTAGGCTGGTTCACAGTGTAAGTGTCCAGGTCAGCTAGCTCAAATTCTACCTTGGGTGGCCTTCAGACATGTTAACAGACATGGGGAAGTACCCAAACCAAAGTATACATGTACAGCCAGTCTGTGAGATAAGTGCCTAGCAGTGTCACAGAAGGCCATGTAAGGGCTGTCTGTGAGATGAGTTTTTGGGAGGACCCAGTGGAGGGCATGTAAAGTCTGACCGTGAGATAGGTACCTAGCATTGTCAAAGTGGACAGGAAAAGAATGTCTGATTGTTTCCTTTCAAGACCTGGTTTGGTTAGGGTGTGTAAAGATTGTCTGTGAGATAGGTACCTAGCAGGACCCAAGTGAGGTCATGTAAGCTTGTTTGTGAGATGGGCCCAAAGCAGGCCACGGAAAGGACATAGAAAGCCTGTCTGTGAGATTATCACTCTTGCCAGCCAGTACTTAACACAGGATATGTAGGGCCTGTCTGTAATATGGTTGCCTGCCCGGACCCATGGTGGGCCTGTAAAGCCTGCCTATGAGTTAGCCTCTGGACAGGATCCTCGGGGGAATGTAAAACTTGTATGTGAAAATGGATCCTGGCAGGACCAAGGGGACAAACGCAGTCTGTCTGTAAGATTGATTGCTGGCAGGACCCCATGCAAGGCACGTATAGCTTGTCTGTGAGATGTGTGTCTGCAAGGACTCCATGGAGAGCATATAAAGCCTATCTGTGAGACTGCCCCTTGGCAGTGCAGGCGGAGGTATGTAAAGCCTGCCTTTGAGAAGGCTAACTGCAGGGAACAAGTAAAGCTTGTCTGTGAGATGGGTCTCACAGGACCCTGGTGACATACATACTCTGTTTGTAAGAGAAGTATCTAGCAGGACCTCAGGGGACATACGTAGTCTGTAAGATAAGTATCTAGCAGGACCTTAAGGGCCCTCATTACAACCCTGGCGGTCGGTGATAAAGCGGCGATAATACCACCAACAGGCCGGCGGTAACCAAAATGGAATTATGACCACGGCAGAAACCGCTCAGACAGAAAGCCACTCTAACACACAGACCGCCACGGCAGAATCAACAAGCACCACGGAGGTAACCGCCAACAGCCAGGCGAAAGACAATGTACCACCCACACTATTACGACCGGTCTATCCGCCACCTTTTCCAGGGCGGTACCAACGACATCAAAAGCATGACGGAAACAGAGCTCAGAAGTCAAAGGACTCACTTGTGGAGACTCAGGGAACATCCATGACGCCATGGAGACGAGCTGCACATATTTCCGATGCTTGTCTACCTTCTGCTGCATTATGAACAGCAACACCGACGAAGACGACCACGGTGAGTACTGCTGCCTAGTACACAAGGGGGGGGGAGGAAAAAGAGAGTGACACACACATGCAACACGCAACACCCCCAACACCATGCACACAACCAGATGAAGTAACATTACATATTCCCCCGTACCTCTAAGGAATAATGCAAGGACAAAATGATTTGAAGAAAGTGAGTGTAATACGATAAAATAACATGAATAAGTGCATCAAAATACAAGTGTATATACAAGTGTACAAGTACAAGTGTATATACATATTTACAAATGGAGAGAGACTTCCCAGTCCTCAAACTCCGTGGGCCACAGGGCCACAACACATAGGCCAAAGCCCCACCTCACTCCTGCAACATCACGGAGAGAACATTGCAGGGGCATCAGGTCGAAAATACACAGGCTCCTCAGGGGGACAGGGAATGGGGGGCTGCTCAGCCAGAAGATGGTACAATGCCACTGGTCCTGGAGGGGACTACATGCCCTGTGCGATGACCTGGGGAGTGCAAGGCCACAGTCTCTCAAGTGGGTGGTTTGCCCACTGCTTGGTCCTGGGGAGTGCAAGGCCACAGTCTCTTAAGTGGGTGGTTTGCCCACTGCTTGGTCCTGAGGAGTGCAAGGCCACAGTATCTCAAGTGGCTGGTATGCCCACTGTTTGGTCCTGGGGAGTGCAAGGCCACAGTCTCTCTAGTGGATGGCTTCTTCCACTGGTTCTGGAGGGGGCATTGTGCCCTGTGATGCAGATCTTGGTGAGTGCAAGGTCACAGTCTCTTACCTGGGTGTCAGACCCACAGTATTTGCAGGGGCAAGGACGCACAACAGCCCATGGATGCAGGACTACACACTGGGGGTCATTCTGACCCCGGCGGGAGGCGGGAGCCGCCCGCCTGGAGGGAGCCGCCATATGGCCGCTCCGCGGAGGCCATTCTGGCTTTCCCGCTGGGCTGGCGGGCGACCGCCAGAAGGCCGCCCGCCAGCCCAGCGGGAAACCCCTCCCCACGAGGAAGCCAGCTCCGAATGGAGTCGGCGGAGTGGAGGATGTGCGACGGGTGCAGTGGCACCTGTCGCGAATTCCAGTGTCTGCAAAGCAGACACTGGAATTCAAAGTGGGGCCCTCTTACGGGGGCCCCTGCAGTGCCCATGCCATTGGCATGGGCACTGCAGGGGCCCCCAGGGGCCCCACGACACCTCTCACCGCCATCCTGTTCCTGGCGGTCGGAACCGCCAGGAACAGGATGGTGGTGAGGGGGTCGGAATCCCCCATGGCGGCGCAGCAAGCTGCGCCGCCATGGGGGATTCCCAGGGCAGCGGAAAACCGGCGGGAGACCGCCGGTTTTCCTGGTCTGACCGCGGCCATACCGCCGCAGTCAGAATGCCCTGCGGGGCACCGCCAGCCTGTTGGCGGTGCTCCCGCATCCCCACTGTCTGCCGGCAGTGACGGCTGCTCAGTGGTGGCAGTGATGGTGCTGGCGTCGGGGCTGGCAGTGGTGGGGGGAGGCTCCAGCCCATCACCTGCAGCCTTGTACAGCTGCCCACTGGGGCTTCTGCTGCTGGCAGTGGTGCTGCTGATGGTGCTGACGACGGTGCTGGTGGCAGTGCTGGCAGTGGTGGGGGAGGCTCAAGCCCTTCCGTTGCAGCCTCGGATGGCTGAACCACCATGGTTGGTGGTGGGGGCTCCGAATGAGTCCCAGCACCAGGCCACCTGTCCTTCCTACCTGCTAGTGCAGGCCCCCTGCCCTTCCTGTCAGCAGCCGAGGTTTCTCCTTGCCCTTCCCTGTCGCAGCTGGTGGTGCCTCCTTGCCCTTCCTAGACGCTGCTGTTGGTGCCTCCTTGCCCTTCCCTGTCGCAGCTGGTGGCGCCTCCTTGCCCTTCCCTGTCACAGCTGATGGTGCCTCCTTGCCCTTCCTAGACGCTGCTTTCAGTGTTGCTGCCTGGTGCCCGGGATCCTCTCCCACCTGCAGTAGCTGTCCACACTACTGTGGCCGTGGACTGGGTGGCTGAGGTGCTTGCCTGGGTTCTGACCACCCTGGCCCGATGGGAAGGATGGTGGGGGTAGTGGTAGGGAAGAGGTCAACGGTGGAGAGGAAAACCTTCTTAGGGACATTGGGGCAGGAAGAGTGTGAAGTAATAGGAGTGGAGGAAGAGGAAGTCGTTGTAGGAGGTGTCTGCTGATTTTGGGTGCAGGTGCATAGGCTGGATGCTGTTGTGAGGTGGATGGCTGTTGGGTGTCTGAGTGCTTGCGTTTTTGTACTTTGGGAGGAGGAGGGACAGACACAGTGGGAGAGGACACAGGGGACTTGTGCATGGATGTGGGGGTGGGGACTGCCAGTGAGGGGGGTGTAGTGATAGGCGTGATGGTGATGGTGGGAGTGGATGAGGATGTAGTGCATGCAGGTGTGAGTGTAGATGCAACTGGGAGGGAGGTGGACGAGGAGGAGGAGGGGGACACATTGGAGGCAGTGGATGTTGGTATGTTTGCATCAGGATGGTGTTTGTGTGAGTGCCTGTGGGATGATGTGTGGTGCATGTGTTTGCGTGAACCACTCCTATGTGTTGTCTTGTGTGCATGCTGGTCTGCCTGTGTGCTTGGGATAGGTTGGGGTTGAGGGGAATGGGATTGGGTAGAGGAAGTTGGAGGGGGGAGGCTAGAAACGGGGACAATGGCTGCCATTAGGGAGGAGGCCAGAGCCTGGACTGATCTCTGTTGGGCCGTCATGCCAGAATCAATGCCCTCCAGGAATGCAGCTGCCAGACCCTGGAAGGCATTCACAATGGTTGACTGCCCAACAGAGATGGATCGCAGGAGGTCAATAGCCTCCTCACTCAGGGCAGCAGGGCTAACTGGGGCAGGGCCTGAAGTGCCTAGGGCGAAGGAGATGCCCACCCTCCTGGGTGAGCGGGCACGGGAAACACGCTGAGGGGCTGCTGGGATGGCGGTGCTGGTACGGAGGTGGCAGCTGTACCTGTAGTTCGGGTGGGCACAGAGGTGTCCGCCACCACCAGGGAGCTTCCATCAGAAGAGGTATCACTGTTAGAACTGTCCCCTCCAGTCTCCGTCATGGTGCTCCCCTCGCCCTCCGTCCCACTGGCGCCACAGTGTCGGTGGACTCTGCCTCCAGAGTCCTGTGGGATGCAGCTCCCTCCATCACCGGTGCCTCTGCTCCTCCGCCAGATGATGCTAATGCACATAAGGACAGGGTGACAAAACAAAAAGGGGGGGAGAGAGACAAAGGATACCCTTGGTCAATGGTGGCAACAACACCACCGTTGGCATACATGATACATACACACACACACACACACAGGGACCAGCCCTACGCACTAGGCAATGCACTACCATTCACAATGCTAGTCACCAGCCCATGGACAGGGATACATAACGCCAATTGCAGCATACCTGAGACCTACAGACCCCTGCCCAGTAGTGGATGCCTACTACCTTGGTTGGAGGAGGTTTACATCAGACCCTGCCCAACATGGGCCCTACCCTGCAATGTCCGGCCTGGGCTAGGGGCACCCACAGGCCCACATCCCCCACCCGGAAGCCACCCCACCACGCGCAAGCATTATATTGGGGCACTGTACTCACCCCCTTGTGGCTGCTGTGATGCCCCCAAGCGTCCATCCAGCTCCGGATAGGTCACCGCCAGTATGCGAACTAGGGTTCGACGGGCACCCCTTCCTCGTTGGGAGGCCATCCCCAGATGGGCCTCCACCGTCTTCCGTGCCCAGCGTCTCAGGTCCTCCCACTGTTTCAGACAGTGGGTGCTCCACCTGCCGTAGACTTCCAGGGTCCGCATGTCCTTGGTGATGGCACGCCATGTACCCTTTTTTTGATGGGCGCTGACCTGCAGAAAATACACATAGGAAAAGGTATCAGTCAGACCGTCCTGCCTGTTACACTCATGGCCCACCATAGACCTCACATTCCCCTACGCACAGACATTGCACACCATACATGCAGCACGCTGCCCAGGGCCCTTCCACAAACCCCCCCACACGAGGCCCTCACACACAGCACTCCATGCATCCATGCCCCTTGCATCGTGCTCACAGTGTACTCACCTGTTGGTCTGGAGGCCCATACAGCAGTCCGTATTGGGGTAGGACCCCATCCACCAGTCGCTCCAACTCCGCCGAGGTGAAGTCAGGGGCCCTTTCCCCAGTGACACGAGCCATGGTCGGTTCCAGACACAGGTCACAGCAGCACTTGCAGTGTAGGTCCTCTCCTGTTGAAGGTCAGGTAGCAAGTGAGTGAACAGATAGAAAATGGCGGTCACGTCCGCAGCGGTGCGTACTGTCACCGCCGGCGTACATCACCATTGGCCACTGTAACCCATAGGGCCCAATGGTAACCAATGAGGAGTTGCACGGTGGTTCTCGACTACCTCCTGCAATGGCGCACAACGTCAGCGGAATTACCTCATTTCCACATGTCCCTCCATACAGGCAGGCAGATGCCATTTCAGGGGGGGGCAGGCCATGGTACCTAACAGCGTCACAGTACACATAGGCACCATTTGGGCCTATCCAACAATATGCTGTTACAGTCACAACATGCAATGCACTGTAGTGTTTGGAAATATGAAATACTGACCAGCTGCTCACCGTTTTGCCCCCTAGATTGCAACCGCTGCGAATAAATAGGAGATTGAGACGTCCCCCATGTACAGGCCCGTGGTGGACTTGCCAACAATTGAGGACAGGCACATTATCCTCACCTATAGACTGAACATGGCCACAACCACAGAGCTGTCAGCCCACCGGGATCCCCCTCTTGTGCAAGTCCTATCTGTGCTCCATTTTCTGGCAACTGGCTTCTTCCAAGTGACAGTGGGCTTGGCAGCGGGATTGTCTCAGCCAATGTTCTCAATAGTGCTGACCAGAGTGTTGTCTGCCCTGATTAAACACATGTGCAGCTACATCATTTTCCCCCAGGTGGAGGATTTGGCCACAGTGAAAGCTGATTTCTCTGCAATGGGTCATATCCCCAACATTATTGGGGCTATTGATAGTACACATATTGCATTTGTCCCGCCCAGGAGAAATGAACAGGTGTTCAGAAATCGAAAGAGCTTTCACTTCATGAATGTGCAGATAGTGTGCCTGGCGGACCAGTACATCTCCCATGTCAATGCAAAGTATCCTGGGTCTGTGCATGATGCCTTTATCCTGAGGAATAGCAGCATCCCATAGGTGATAGCTCCACTCCAGAGTCACCGGGTGTGGCTAATAGGTGAGCCCTGGTTCCCACCCAGTTGGAGTTGGTGTATGGGTATGGTGTGGGCCCTAAGGGTTAGTGTGTGGCTAACAGTTGTCCCTCAATATTTTCAGGTCACTCTGGTTACCCCAACCTCTCATGGCTACTGACCCCTTTGAGGAATCCAAGGATAAGGGCAGAGGAACGTTACAATAAGGCACATGGGCGAACAAGAAGAATCATAGAGAGGACATTCGGCCTTCTGAAGGCCAGGTTTTGTTGCCTCCATCTAACAGGTGGATTCCTGTACTACTCACCCAAGAAGGTCTGCCAGATGATTGTGGCATGCTGTATGTTGCACAACACTGCTGTACATCGCCAGGTGCCTTTTCTGCAGTAGAATGAGACTGGAGATGGTCGTGTGGCAGGAGTGGACCCTGTGGATAGTGAAGATGAGGAGGCAGAGGATGAGGATGAGGACAACAGAAGTGTAATAATTTGACAATACTTCCAATAACACACAGGTAAGACACTGTAACTTCACTTTTCATTGACAGTTTTGTGTTTGACATTGTCACTGGCAGGCTGTTTTTCCCACTTCTATGGCCACTTACTGTACCCTTTGGCATCTCTACTTTCAGATATTTGTGCCCCACTATCGCTCCTGGTGTGTTGACTGAAGCTAACTACAGGTCATTCCTATGTATACATTACTGTACAGTTGTATGGCAGTGCTTAAAGCTTGTTTAACAATTACATAGTTTAATAATTTGGCAGACTCCATATTTATTCAAATGGTGTTTATTTAAGTGCCAATAAGTGGAGGGGGATGTGCAATGAGCTGGGGTGATGGTGGAGGAATGTTCAGGATAGAGTCCAGTCTATGTGGATCACAGGTGCATTGTCCAAGGGGGCATAGGAAGTGGAGCAATGGCAGTTCAAGGTGGACAGGGTGACTGAGTAGGACACAAGGGTGACAATCAGGAGAGTCTTATTTCCTGGCGGGGTCTTGGCAATAGTCTCTGGCTTCTGCCTGGATCACAGGGACCGTTTGTGGGGTGGTTCTCCTTCTGCAGGGGGAGGGGTGCTGGTGGCCTGTTGGTCCTGTGGAGGGGCCTCCTGTACACTTGCGGCAGCAGATGTGGAAGTCTGTTCAGTGGTTTGGCTAGTGTCAGGGACCCGCTGGTGTGCCACTGCCTCCCTCATGGTGTTGGCCATGTCTGCCAGTACCCCTGCAATGGTGACCAGGGTGGTGTTTCAAGTCCTCCATGATCTCCAGGTACTGTCCCTCCTGCAGTCGCTGGGTCTCCTGCAACTTGTCCAGTATCTGGCCCATCGTTTCCTGGGAATGGTGGTATGCTCCCAGGATCTTGGTGAGTGCCTCCTGGAGAGTCTTCCCCCGGTTGCACTGTCCTTCCCTGGTCGCACAGCAGTCCTCCCAGTTTCCCTGTTGTCCTTTTCCTCTGTCCCCTGAACCGTGTGCCCACTGCCACTGACCCTATGGCCCTAGGTCCCTGATAGTCCTGTGTTTGTGGGATTGCCTGGGGTCCCTGTAGTGGTGGACACACTGCTGATAGACGTGTCCTGGGGGCAGAGGTATGGGCCCGCTGGGTGAGTACTGTGGGGGGTGTTTTCTGAGGAGGGAGGCTCTGTGGTGGTATGGGACTGTGCCTGGGTAACCGACTGTCCGGAGGTCCCTGATGGGCCAGGTTGGTCATCCAGATCCAGGCGTCCAGAGCTGCTGTCATCACTGTGGGCCTCTTCTGGGGGGGACTGGATGTTGCTTGCACCTCCTCTCCGGTGACGTTGGGTAGGGGACCTGTGGGGATGTAACTGCAGTGTTATTGTTTGTGTGTGACATCTTGTGCATGGGTGTGTTGCCCTCTATGGTTGTTATTGCCCTGGCAGCTTTACCTTATGTGATAAGTTATTTTGTGGGGTAGGTGATTCTCTCTAATGTGCATGCTTTAGTGGTGATAGGGGTCCGTGCATTGGTGTTACATGCAGGGCTTGGGAGGGGTGCAATATTGGTATTGGGAGGGGTGGGTTGTGATGGTGGGGTGTGTGTGAGGTGGTGGAGTGATGGGAGTGAGGGTGGAGTTGGTGATGGCATGCAGGTAGCGGGGTGATAGTAATAGAGATTTGATCAGAGTCCAGTCCTCCTGCTACTCCTGCCAGGCCCTCAGGATGCATGATTGGCAAGACTTGCTCCTCCCATGTTGTTAGTTGTAGGGGAGGAGGTGGTGGTCCACTGCCAGTCCTCTGTACAGCGAGTTGGTGTCTTGCTGCTGTGGAATGCACCTTCCCCCGTAGATCGTTCCACCTCTTCCTGATGTCCTTCCTTGTTCTGGGGTACTGTCCCACAGCGTTGTCCCTGTCCACGATTCTTTGCCATAGCTCCATCTTCCTTGCAATGGATGTCTGCTGCACCTGTGATCCGAATAGCTGTGGCTCTACCCGGATGATTTCCTCCACCGTGACCCTTTGCTCCTCCTCTGAGAACCTGGGGTGTCGTTGTGGTGCCATGGGTGTAGTGTGAGTGGTGTGGGTGAGGGTGTGTGGGGTGATGCGTTGGGGTGTGTGATGCAAGGTGCGTGGATGGTGTATAGATAGTGATGGTGTGGCTGTGGTCTTGTCTGTGGTCTTGCTATCTCTCTTGTGGCAATTGTTTTTAGTCATAAAGGGTTATGGGTAATGTAGGTGGGCGTTTTATAGTGGTGTGGGTGTGGTGTGTGTATGGGTGTCAGGTGTGTGTTATTCAAATTGTCCAATGTAGTGTTGTTTTGTTAGTGTGTGTGTATTTTGAGTGCGGCGGTATGTAGCGCCAATGGTTTAGCGCCATTGAATGTCCGCTGCGGTGATTCGTGGGTCATAATGCTGTGAGCGTAGTTCTGTTGGCGTAACGGTGTGGGCTTTGCTACTGCCAGTTTATCACTGACCTTTGGGTTGGTGGATTGTGTGTGTGGCTGTATAGTGACGGATTGCTATGTGTGTGTCATAATATGGGTAGAAGTAATCCGCTGCGGCGGTGGTATTTTGGCGGCAGTCAGCATAGCGCTAAGCAGTACTTACCGCAAATGTCATAATGAGGGCCATAGTCTGTGAGATAAGTATCTAGCAGGACCTCATGAGACATAAATAGTCTGTAGGATAAGTATCTAGAAGGACCTCAAGGGACATACGTAGTCTGTCTGTAAGATAAGTATCCAACAGGACCTCAGGGGACATACATATTCTGTAAGATAAGTATCTAGCAGGACCTCAGGAGACATACATAGGCCCTCATTACAACCCTGGCGGTCGGCTGAGAAGCGGCGGTCTTACCTCCAACAGGCTGGCGGTAAAATTTTGGGAATTATGACCATGGCGGTTACCGCCATGGTCATCCGCCACTTCTCCGATCCGACTGCCAGGACGGAGACGACCGCTGGGCTGGAGACCTGGGTCTCCAGCCCGGCGGTTATCACAATACCGCCGGCGGTATCATGACCCGGCTGACCGCCATGGATTTCATGGGGTTTGAACCGGCATGAAATCCATGGCGATGAGCACTATCAGTGCCAGGGAATTCCTTCCCTGGCACTGATAGGGGTCTCCCCCTTCCCCCACCCCCACCCCGAGTGCTTCCCCTACACCCCCCACCACCCCTGCCATCCCCAAAGGTGGCAAGACCCCCCTCCCCACCCTCAACATTACATTACACATTCACACCCGACACGCACGCAGGCACCACCAACACACATACCCGCACACACACCAACATACATCCCAACTGCCACACACACAGTCATACGCACACACCCACATTCAGACATACACGCACACATCCATACAGACATACATACATACAGACAGACACGCACTCATTTCCAAACACACAACACCCATGCATGCATACACGCACTCACACACCCCCTCTACATACATACACGCACACCCCCATGCACGCACACAACACACAACACCCCCCGCCCCCCTCCCCTAACGGACGATCAACTTACCTGGTCCGTTGATCCTCCGGGAGGGGACGGGATCCATGGGGGCTGCTCCACCGCCACCACACCGTCAACAGAACACCGCCACGCCGAATCACAGAACGTGATTCGGTGGGCGGTGTTCTGTTGACGTGGCGGTAGAGGTGGAGCAACCTCCACTTTCCCGCCGACCGCCAGTATGGCTGCTGGCGGCTCTCCGTCCGGAAAAGGACGGAGGGCTGCCAGCAGTCATAATACGCCGAGCGGAAAACCGCCACCACTGGTGGTCTTCAGCACGGCGGTCCCTCTGTGGGCTTGTCAAAAGACCGCCGAGGTCGAAATGACCCCCATAGTCTGTAACTAGCAGGACCTCAGGGGACATACAAAGGCCCTCATTATGACATTGGTGGTAAATCACGCTTACCACCACGCTGACGACTGCCAACTTATTGCAGCGGCAGCGGATATCCGTTCACCATATTATGACACACACCAATCCGATAGAATCCAGCCCCAGACACAAATCCGCCAGAACAAAGGTCAGTGATAAACTGGCGGTGTCAAAACCCACACCATTACGCCAACAGAACAACACCCACCAAATTATGACCCATGAACCACGATGCCGGACATTCAACAGCGGTAAACCATTGGCGGTACACAATGGACACCCACAGACGAAACAACACCACATTGGACAAAGACACACCTGACACGTGTACACATACCTCACCCACACACCCACAACACTATAAAACACACACCCGTATTACCCACAACCCTTTACGATTACAATCCATGTGCACAAGACTGACATCAAGACCACCTAGCCAACTAGAGCCACCCACCACTCACACCCATACACCACTCACGCACTACACATCACACACCCCAAAACATTACCCAACACACCCTCACCAACACACCTCACATAACACCCATGGAACCACAAAGACACCTGTGGTGATCGTGTTATACTCAGTGCAGGGAATGTTGTGACATCATGATAATGATGTCACGACATTCCGTGTTCCAAGGGGACAGTTGAGGGGTTTGGAGAGCTCTGTGCGCTTTTTGTTGTATGGACGTTTTCTCCTGAATCTGATCTTTATGGAATAAAAGAATAATAACCCTATCGACCGTGGAGAGAGATTATTTCAGTGGCAACGAGGATGAAAAGGAAGCTACGACACTAGAAGTGAAGAAATCGGCCATCTGAAACTGAACGTTTTTACGTGAGCCGCTATTGTTGCCTTGTATTTACATTTTGCACTGCAGGGGGCACAGAGCTGTTTGCACTATCATTTCAATGTTTAGACAGCGTTGTTATTTTTAAATTTGACTCGTGTTGTTGGGAACAGCTGTTCCCTATCGGCTCGCGCAACCACACGAGTATATGCTCGCGCGACGGCACGAGCGTAAGCGGCTCACATTTGCTCATGCGACGGCACGAGCACAAGCAGCTATTACACACGCGTCTCGGGATGAGCGCGTGTAATTTCGTTTTCCCCACACGAAGACAGGCAGTTTTAAGCAGTTCTAATCTGCACACGCATCTCGGGAAGAACGTGTGTAATTTATTTTACCCGTTTAAAGAAGAAAAAGAAGTAAACTCACCTGAGGTTGAACAGAGTGTATTAATGTTCTTCGAGTTCATATAATTTTTTTTTTTTTAAAACATAGAAAAGGGCTTCAGTTTTTTACCTCACCATCGGATTAGAAGAAGGACAATTATATGAAGCTCAGTTTTAAAAAAAAATCGGCCATCTTTTAGTTGGTAATTTTGACTTGAACTTCAAGAAGAAATAAACAAGAAGTAATACATTCATTTGTTTTTATGACATTTAAAAGTAATTGATGATATTAAATCAATTATTTTGATTATAAAAGGAAAAAATAATAATAATAACAACAATAATTAAATATGCAAAACGTTTCACCGCCAGCATTTTTTTTACAAGATCCTGGTGATCCACCTCTTGAATGGAGATTGTGGCTACGTTCATTTAAGGCATATCTTGGTGCCGTAGATGGCCACAAATTTAGACCGGAAAGGAAAAAAAGTTTATTGTATTATCATCTGGGAGTTGAAGGCCAAAACATTTTTGATCACCTACCGGCCTATGAATTGGCTGAAGAGGAGGAACTGGATGAGTTTGATATGGCCATTGCCCAACTTGATAAATATTTCGTCAAAACAAAGAATGTTGTGGTACATCGCTACAAATTTTTTACGAGATCACAAAGCTCCAGTGAGAGCATAGACACTTTTATAACTGCTTTGAAGGTTTTAGCAGCCAAGTGTGAATTCGAGAACTTTACTTCGCAACTCATCAGAGATCAATTAATTGCCAGATGTCACTCAAAAAGAGTTCAAGAGAAATTACTGTCTTGCAAGGATCCGTCATTAGACAAAGCCATTGACATTGCCAAGAGCATTGAATGTTCAATGGAGGATGCCAAACAGTTAGAAGCTTCTATGTCCAAAACAACAATTTCTGGAGCAGTCCTTAATGCGCAAGGCAGCAACAATAAGAAACAAGATCATTTTGAGAAAAGACAGGACAATACTTTTGTCCGGAATAAGTTTAATCAGAAACCGACTTGTTACAGATGCGGTTCCTCCACGCATGTGTCATCCTTCAAGAATTGCCCAGCGGTTCATCTACAGTGCAGAAATTGTAACAAAACAGGTCATTTTGCAAGAGTATGTAGGAGCGCCAGAAAGAACAATGTTCGTTGTGTATTGAGTGATGATACTGAAGGTGCCATGGGCGAACAAAGTAATGAGTATGTTTTAGTTGTCAAAGATGTTGCCAATATAAACAAGGTTGTCAATTATCCAAACATTGATGTAATGATCGATGAGACAAAAAATAAATTATTAGTTGATACTGGGGCTAGAATAACCATTATAGCACAAGATAAGTATAAGGAAAATTGGGTTTCCAAAATTCTATTTCCCCCAGATGTAGCCACGGTTGCGTTTGAAGGTAGCAAAATTGATTTGCTGGGTTATTTCTGGGCATCATTGACTATTTTAGATAAGACATTACGAGGAAAAGTTTATGTTGCCAAGAAAGGCATCAATGTTTTAGGTCTACTTCATCAAGCTGAATTCAATCTTGCAATTAAGCCTGGTCGAGACAAACCCGTGGTAATAGAGAGAGAGAGTCCTGGTCCAATTAATATTGCTTCAAACTATGTATATGATTGGCAACAAAAGTTCAAGAAGTTGTTCTGTGAACAGTTAGGTAAGATTACTCACTATACACATAAAATAAGACTCAAGCATGATGCTGTCCCTGTTAAACACAAACTAAGGAATGTACCCTTAAGTGTAAGGTCCGAATTGTCTAATTTGCTGAAACAAATGTGTGAACAGGGAGTAATAGAAAAAGTTGAAGCGACATTGTGGTTGTCTCCCATAGTTTTGGCCAAGAAAAAAACAGGTGATTTAAGAATGTGCTTGGACTTGAGAAGCTTAAACGAAGCAATATGGGTAGACAGTTTTCCTCTTCCAAGAATCGACGATCTCATTGCAAAAATAGGTTCATCCAGATGGTTTACCAAAATAGATTTAAAGTCAGCCTCTCATCAAGTGGATTTAGATGCAGAATCAAGACATTTAACAGCGTTCATTACTCCGGATGGAACATTTCAATTCTGGAGATTACCTTTTGGATTAGCTTCGGCGGCTGCAGCATTTCAAAGACTGATGTCAGACATGTTTTCTGATAACTCTAATGTTGCAGTTTTTCAAGATGACATTTTAGTTTTTACCGGTGATGAAATTTCACATGATAAGATTTTAGAAGAAGTTCTTTGTGCACTAGAAAATAGAGGGGTGACTTTAAGAGGTGACAAATGTGTTTTCAAAGTTAAGGAAATTGAGTATCTTGGTCATGTATTTTCAGAGGGTGGTGTTAAACCTAAGCCAAGTTTAGTCAAAAGTATATTAGAAGCTCCTGCTCCCAAGTCCAGGGATCAACTGTTGTCGTTTCTTGGTTTGTGTGAATTCTATGCTAAGTTTCTTAAAAAATTCGCAAAAAAAACAGAATGCTTTAGATCAGCATTGAGGAATTCTGTATTCGTGTGGTCTGATGAGTGTAACAATATGTTTGAACAGATCAAACGTGAAATTGTAAGTGTTCCTGCCCTACAACCATTTTCAGAAAAAAAAAAATACTGTAGTGACTGTTGATGCATGTGAATATGGTCTTGGGGCTGTTCTTTCACAATTGTCTGATGATGGACATGAAAGCACTGTGGGATTTGCATCAAGAACACTGAGACAGGTCGAACGTAAATACTCTGTTATTGAAAAGGAACTCCTGGCTTGTGTGTGGGGTATTGAAAAATTCAAACAGTACCTGTGGGGCAGACCTTTCACATTGAAAACTGACCATAGACCTCTGGTGGAAATACTATCTGGCAGAAAAATGAAATGTTCAACGGCGCGAATAGCTAGATTATCTGCCAAGTTACTGGAGTTTACATTCTCAGTCGAATACATTCCTGGTGGGAGGAATAGGAGAGCAGACTGTCTATCTAGGTTACTCTTTGAAAATAGTGAAGAGCAAGATTGGGAAACTGAAATTGAAGAATGTTTTGTTGCCTGTGTAACTGAGAATAACATGCCTTTAAATGAAGAAGAGTGGACAAAAGCGGTGTTAAGTGATGGCATTTTGTGTGATGTAATGCGTATGGTCAAAGCAGGTTGGCCCAAGGAAAAGTGTTTATCATTGGAGTTACAACCGTATTGGAAAGTTTCTGATGAACTGTCTATTGAGGGTAACAAATTAGTCAGAGGCAAGAAATTTGTTCCACCAGTGTGTTTGAGAAAGAATTTAATTGCTACATCTCATACTGGTCATCTGGGTGCAACGATCACTGAAAGACGATTGAGGTCTGATTTTTGGTGGCCAGGAATGGATAAAGAAATTGATAATTTTGTAAAAAACTGTACAAGGTGTTGTACCAGTGACAAAGTTTTGATTACTGAAGGGGTGACCAGTACCTTTGTTCCGTCACCTGCAAGAGCTTGGCAAAAATTGGGGCTTGATTTTCTTGGCCCTTATCACATTTTGCCTCCTGACATGAGATATTTTGTGGTCATAGTTGATCATCAATCCAGATGGGTAGAAGTTGAACCAGTAAGGTTTCCCACCACTTGCTTTGTGATTAATTGTTTGAAGAAAATCTTTAGTCGTGAAGGTTTCCCAGAGCAAATTCTAACTGATAATGGAGTTCAATTTGTGTCGTCAGAGATGCTTCAATTCTTGAGCAAATGTGGAATCAAGCACATAAGAACACCACTTTATAATCCACAAAGCAATGGCATGGTAGAGCGATTCAATCGTGTTTTAGTAGACTGCATTCAGGCTTCCTACAGAAATCACTTACCTGTAGACCAAGTTATAAAATAACTAGTATGGTCTTATCGCACTACACCTCATGTTGCCACGGGAAAAACTCCATTTGAACTAATGAGAGGGAGATTGGCATCTACGGAAATATGTCCTTTTTGGATGGTGAAGTTGTTCCATGAAGGTAGTGATTTGAAGGAGGTCTGGCAAGTTGCCAAACACAATGCTAATTTGTGTGGGTTACAGAGGGCAGAGGAAAATAACAGAATTAGGGAATTGCAGGTGGGTGATTGGGTGAGAGTGAAAAACCCAGTGTTAGTTAAGAAAGGCCTATCTAAATTTAAAGATTCTCAACAGATACGTGAAGTACGTAAAAATGCGGTGATGTTATCTGATGGGAGTTGGTGGAGTACTTCACGCATAGCGTTGGATCCGGCTAAAAAAAAAATTGAGAATACTCAATTCAGTAGAATAAGCAAACCGGTTAGTGATTGTCACAGAAGTAGAACAAGTACTAGAATTTGCTACAAACCAAAGATATTCCAAGACTTTATCACATATTAGTAATATTCACATAATATATGTTACAGTACAATTATTGTAAATAGTAATGTTGTAGTAGTGTTCTGCATTATTTAGTTCTGTTAAAAAAAAAAAAAAAAGGGAAAGTAATGTGGTGATCGTGTTATACTCAGTGCAGGGAATGTTGTGACATCATGATAATGATGTCACAACATTCCGTGTTCCAAGGGGACAGTTGAGGGGTTTGGAGAGCTCTGTGCCCTTTTTGTTGTATGGACGTTTTCTCCTGAATCTGATCTTTATGGAATAAAAGAATAATAACCCTATCGACCGTGGAGAGAGATTATTTCAACACCCCCGTTTCACAGAGGAGGAGTCAAGCGTCATGGTGGAGGAAATTGTCAGGGTAGAGCCACATCTATTTGGAGCACAGGTGCAGCAGATATCCATTGCAAGGAAGATGGAGCTATGGCAGAGAATTGTGGACAGGGTCAAAGACGTGGGACAGTACCCTAGAACAAGGGACGACATCAGGAAGAGGTGGAACGACCTCTGGGGTAGGTATGTTCCATAGTAGCAAGACACCAGCTCGCTATACAGAGGACTGGCGGTGGACCCCCACCTCCTCCCCCACAACTCACAGCATGGGAGAAGTAAGTCTTGGCAATACTGCATCCTGAGGGCCTAGCCGGAGTCAGAGGAGGACTGGACTCTGGTAAGTCAAATTTCAACTATTATCACCCCCATACCTGCATGCCATCACATACCCTCACCCTCATTCCCATGACTCCACTCCATCCCACACACTCCACCATCACATCTCTCCAATCCCAATGCCAAGCCCTGCATGCTGGTCCAATGCATGGACACCCCTCACAGCCCTGCATGGACACTCTCCACTAAAGCATTCATAGCAGAGAGAACTAACAATCCCACCATACACCAACATACACAAGTAAAAGCTGGTAGGGCAACACCAACCATAGAGGGGGAGCCAGGGATGTACAATATGTCATACACATTAACCATAACACATCATTTACATCCCCACAGGTACCCCAGCCAATGTCCCCAGAGAGGGGGTGCCAGCAGTATCCAGTCCCCTAACTGAAGAGGCCCACAGTGATGACAGTAACTCTGGTCTTCAGGATCTGGACGATCTACCTGGCCCATCAGGAACCACTGGACAGCCAGTTACCCAAGCCCGGTCACAGACCACCACAGAGCCTCTCCCATCAGGAAACAACACCACAGCACCCACCCAGCATCCCCAAACCTCTGTCCCCAGGACACGTCAATCAGCAGTGTGCCCACCTGTACAGGGACCCCAGGCTACACTTCGCACCCAAGACAATCAGGGACCTGGGGTCAGTGGCAGTGGGCACACGGTTCAGGGGACAGAGGCACAGGCCACTAGGGACACTGGGAGGACTGCTGTGTGCGAGGGGGAGGACAGGCCCAGGGTACTGACTCTCCAAGAGGCACTCTCTGAGATCCTGGGAGCCTACCAACATTCCCAGGACACGATGGGCCAGATCCTGGACAACGTGCAGGAGAACAGGCAGCTGCAGGAGGGACAGTACCAGGGAATCAGGGAGGACTTGCAGGCCATCAGCAACACCCTGATCTCCATAGCAGGGGTGCTGGCAGAGATGGCCAACATGATGAGGGAGGCAGTCTCACACCAGTGAGCCCCTGCCACTAGCCAGTCATCTGAACAGCCTTCCACTTCCACTAGTGGCCAGGAGGCCCGCCACAGGACTCACGCGCCACCAGCACCCCTCCCCTTGCAGAAGGTGAACCACCCCACAAACATTCCCTGCAATCAGACAGAAGCCAGAGACACTTGCCAAGACCGCCACCAGGAAATAAGACTCTCCTGATTGCCCCCCTTGTGTCCTACATAGTCACCCTGTGCACCTTTAACTGCCATTGCTCCCCTTCTTATGTCCCCTTGGACAATGCACCTGTGCTACAAAGAGACTGGAACAATACCCTGGACTTTCCTCCATCATCACCCCATCCCTTTGCACTTTCCCCCTATATGTTAGCACTTCAATAAACACTATTTCGAGTATGTCATGTATTTCAAATATGTATTGATTGAAACAGGTACAACCAATGTAAATGAACTGTACATAGAATGAGCATAGAATTAATGATCTGTAGCTGGTTGTTGTGATCACACCAGGAGTATTTGTCATATCACCAACATTTGCAAAATGAATAGCCAGAGGGAACAGTAAGTAGGCATTGAACTGGTAAATACCAGCATGACAATGCCACACAGAATACAACCATAGTCATTGAAATGTAAAGTTACACTGTCTCACCTGTGTGTCATTGTCAGTACTGACGGATTACAGTTGTTCTGTTGTCCTCATCCTCATCCTCTGCCTCCTCATCTTCACTGTCCACAGGGTCAACTGCTGCCGCAGGGACATCTCCAGTCTCCTCCTCCTGCAGAAAAGAGACATGGCATCTGAGGGCCAAGTTGTTCAACAGCAGAATGCCACTACTATCTGCCAGACCTTCTTGGGTGAGTAGCACAGGAATCCACCTGTTAGATGGAGGCACCGGACCCTGGCCTTCAGGAGGCCAAAGGTTTTCTCAATTATCCTTCTGGTTCGCCCATGTGCCTCATTATAAAGTTCTTCTGCCCTTGTCTTGGCATTCCTCACAGGGGTCAGCAGCCATGATAGGTTTGGGTAACCAGAGTCACCTGCAAATATTGAGGGACAACATTTAGCCACACACTATCCTATATGGCCAACACCATACCCATACACCAACATATACTAGATGGGAACCAGGGCTCACCTATTAGCCACACCCTGTGACTCTGTAGTTGACCCATCACATTTGGGATGCTGCTATTGCACAGGACAAAGGCATCATGCACCAACCCAGGATACTTAGCATTGACGTGGGAGATGTACTGGTCCGCCAAGCACACCATCTGCACAGTCATAGAGTGGAAACTTTTACGATTCCTGAACACCTGTTCATTCTGGTGGGGGGGGGACAAATGCAATATGTGTTCCGTCAATCGCCTCAATTATATTGCTGATATGTCCCATTGCATAAAACTCGGCCTTCACAATAGCCAAATCCTCAACCTGGGGGAATGCAATGTAGCTGCACATATGTTTTATGAGGGCAGACAAGACTCTTGTCAGCACTATTAAGAACATTGGCTGTGACTTTCCAGCTGCCAAGCCCACTGTCACTTGGAAAGAACCAGTTGCCAGGAAATGGAGCACTGATAGAACCTGCACAAGACGGGGATCCCGGTGGGGTGACGGATAGCAGACATCAGGTTTGGCTCCAATTGTGCACACAGCTCTGTGATTGTGGCCCTGTCCAGTCTATTGGTGAGTATTATGTGCCTGTCCTCCAGAGTAGCTAAGTCCACCAGGGGTCTGTACACGGGGGTATGTCTCCATCTCCTATTCATCCGTATCGGTAGGAATCTAAGGGACAAAAGAGTGAGGAGCCTGTCACAAACTGAACAATGAAGCCACAGCAGGAGTTTGCAATCTGTATACATGAAATGGGTCAGTGTGATCTGTACAGTATGTGCCCATTTCTCCTGTGACACAGCATTATTCCATAGGCATGTTCCCCCCACTGAAATGGTGTAGGAGGCTGGACTGGCTTGTAGTGAGTACCAAGGGGTACTTGCACCTTGCACCAGGCCCAGTTATCCCTTATTAGTGTATAGGGTGTCTAGCAGCTTAGGCTGATAGATAATGGTAGCTTAGCAGAGCAGCTTAGGCTGAACTAGGAGACGTGTGAAGCTACTACAGTACCACTTAGTGTCATATGCACAATATCATAAGAAAACACAATACACAGTTATACTAAAAATAAAGGTACTTTATTTTTATGATAATATGCCAAAGTATCTTAGAGTGTACCCTCAGTGAGAGGATAGGAAATATACACAAGATATATATACACAATAGCAAAAATATGCAGTATAGTCTTAGAAAACAGTGCAAACAATGTATAGTTACAATAGGATGCAATGGGGAAACATAGGGATAGGGGCAACACAAACCATATACTCCAAAAGTGGAATGCGAACCACAAATGGACCCCAAACCTATGTGACCTTGTAGAGGGTCGCTGGGACTATTAGAAAATAGTGAGAGTTAGAAAAATAACCCTCCCCAAGACCCTGAAAAGTGAGTGCAAAGTGCACCAAAGTTCCCCTAAGGACAAAGAAGTCGTGTTAGAGGAATAATGCAGGAAAGACACAAACCAACAATGCAACAACTGTGGATTTCCAATCTAGGGTACCTGTGGAACAAGGGGACCAAGTCCAAAAGTCACAAGCAAGTCGGAGATGGGCAAATGCCCAGGAAATGCCAGCTGCGGGTGCAAAGAAGCTTCTACTGGACAGAAGAAGCTGAGGTTTCTGCAGGAACGAAAAGGGCTAGCGACTTCCCCTTTGGTGGACGGATCCCTCTCGCCGTGGAGAGTCGTGCAGAAGTGTTTTCCCGCCGAAAGAACGCCAACAAGCCTTGCTAGCTGCAAATCATGTGGTTAGCGTTTTTTGGACGCTGCTGTGGCCCTGGAGGGACCAGGACGTCGCAAATTGGACCAGGAGAGAGAGGGGACGTCGAGCAAGACAAGGAGCCCTCTCAGCAGCAGGTAGCACCCGGAGAAGTGCCAGAAACAGGCACTACGAGAATGCGTGAAATGGTGCTCACCCGAAGTCGCACAAAGGAGTCCCACGTCGCCGGAGACCAACTTAGAAAGTCGTGCAATGCAGGTTAGAGTGCCGTGGACCCAGGCTTGGCTGTGCACAAAGGATTTCCGCTGGAAGTGCACAGGGGCCGGAGTAGCTGCAAAAGTCGCTGTTGCCAGCAATGCAGCCCAGCGAGGTGAGGCAAGGACTTACCTCCACCAAACTTGGACTGAAGAGTCACTGGACTGTGGGGGTCACTTGGACAGAGTCGCTGGATTCGAGGGACCTCGCTCGTCGTGCTGAGAGGAGACCCAAGGGACCGGTAATGCAGCTTTTTGGTGCCTGCGGTTGCAGGGGGAAGATTCCGTCGACCCATGGGAGATTTCTTCGGAGCTTCTGGTGCAGAGAGGAGGCAGACTACCCCCACAGCATGCACAAGCAGGAAAACAGTCGAGAAGGCGGCAGGATCAGCGTTACAGAGTTGCAGTAGTCGTCTTTGCTACTATGTTGCAGGTTTGCAGGCTTCCAGCGCGGTCAGCAGTCGATTCCTTGGCAGAAGATGAAGAGAGAGATGCAGAGGAACTCGGATGAGCTCTTGCATTCGTTATCTAAAGTTTCCCCAGAGACAGAGACCCTAAATAGCCAGAAAAGAGGGTTTGGCTACCTAGGAGAGAGGATAGGCTAGCAACACCTGAAGGAGCCTATCACAAGGAGTCTCTGACGTCACCTGGTGGCACTGGCCACTCAGAGCAGTCCAGTGTGCCAGCAGCACCTCTGTTTCCAAGATGGCAGAGGTCTGGAGCACACTGGAGGAGCTCTGGACACCTCCCAGGGGAGGTGCAGGTCAGGGGAGTGGTCACTCCCCTTTCCTTTGTCCAGTTTCGCGCCAGAGCAGGGCTAAGGGGTCCCCTGAACCGGTGTAGACTGGCTTATGCAGAATTGGGCACATCTGTGCCCAAGAAAGCATTTCCAGAGGCTGGGGGAGGCTACTCCTCCCCTGCCTTCACACCATTTTCCAAAGGGAGAGGGTGTCACACCCTCTCTCAGAGGAAGTTCTTTGTTCTGCCATCCTGGGCCAGGCCTGGCTGGACCCCAGGAGGGCAGATGCCTGTCTGAGGGGTTGGCAGCAGCAGCAGCTGCAGAGAAACCCCAGGAAGGGCAGTTTGGCAGTACCAGGGTCTGTGCTACAGACCACTGGGATCATGGGATTGTGCCAACTATGCCAGGATGGCATAGAGGGGGCAATTCCATGATCATAGACATGTTACATGGCCATATTCGGAGTTACCATTGTGAAGCTACATATAGGTAGTGACCTATATGTAGTGCACGCGTGTAATGGTGTCCCCGCACTCACAAAGTTCAGGGAATTGGCTCTGAACAATGTGGGGGCACCTTGGCTAGTGCCAGGGTACCCTCACACTAAGTAACTTTGCACCTAACCTTTACCAGGTAAAGGTTAGACATATAGGTGACTTATAAGTTACTTAAGTGCAGTGTAAAATGGCTGTGAAATAACGTGGACGTTATTTCACTCAGGCTGCAGTGGCAGGCCTGTGTAAGAATTGTCAGAGCTCCCTATGGGTAGCAAAAGAAATGCTGCAGCCCATAGGGATCTCCTGGAACCACAATACCCTGGGTACCTCAGTACCATATACTAGGGAATTATAAGGGTGTTCCAGTATGCCAATGTGAATTGGTGAAATTGGTCACTAGCCTGTTAGTGACAATTTGGAAAGCAGAGAGAGCATAACCACTGAGGTTCTGGTTAGCAGAGCCTCAGTGAGACAGTTAGGCACCACACAGGGAACACATACATATAGGCCACAAACGTATGAGCACTGGGGTCCTGACTAGCAGGGTCCCAGTGACACATAACAAACATACTGAAAACATAGGGTTTTCACTATGAGCACTGGGCCCTGGCTAGCAGGATCAAAGTGAGACAGTGAAAACACCCTGGCATACACTCACAAACAGGCCAAAAGTGGGGGTAACAAGGCTAGAAAGAGGCTACTTTCTCACAAATGGTGCCTGCCTGTCCTGTGTGGAGGGACAGGTGGAAGTGAGGTAATTCCGCTTACGTTGTGCGCCGTGGCAGGAGGCGGTCGGGAACCGCAGTGCAATTCCTCATTGGTTAAAATTGAGCCCTACAGGGTACAGTGGCCAATGGTGATCTACGCCGGCAGTGACGGTATGCACCGCCGCGGATGTGACCGCCATTTTTGATCATATTCCTCACTTGTTTCCTGACCTTCCATAGGAGAGGACCTACACTGCGTGGGCTGCTGTGACCTGTGTCTGGAACCTACCATGGCCTGTGTGACCGGGGAAAGGGCCCCTGCCTTCACCTCGGCGGAGTTGGAGAGACTGGTGAATGAGGTCCTACCCCATCCACCAGTCTCTCCAACTCCTGTGGGAATGATGCATGTGGCATGCATGTATGGAGGTGTGTGTGAAGGCATCGTGTAAGGGGGAGGGATGTCCTCCTTGCTGGGTACACATTGAGGGCTGGGCTATGTGTGTGCCAATAGTGCTGTAAACGGCTATGGTGGGCCATTTGTATAACTGTCTGGACTGTTTGTCTAATGGTTGTGAGAAAGTAGCCTCTTTCTAGCCTTGTTACCCCCACTTTTGGCCTGTTTGTGAGTATATGTCAGGGTGTTTTCACTGTCTCACTGGTATCCTGCTTGCCAGGGCCCAGTGCTCATAGTGAAAACCCTATGTTTTCAGTGTGTTTGTTATGTGTCACTGGGACCCTGCTACCCAATGCTCATAAGTTTGTGGCCTATATGTATGTGTTCCCTGTGTGATGCCTAACTGTCTCACTGAGGCTCTGCTAATCACAACCTCAGTGGTTATGCTCTCTCTGCTTTCTAAATTGTCACTAACAGGCTAGTGACCAATTTCACCAATTTACATTGGCATACTGGAACACCCTTATAATTCCCTAGTATATGGTACTGAGGTACCCAGGGTATTGGGGTTCCAGGAGATCCCTATGGGCTGCAGCATTTCTTTGCCACCCATAGGGAGCTCTGACAATTCTTACACAGGCCTGCCACTGCAGCCTGAGTGAAATAACGTCCACGCTATTTCACAGCCATTTACCACTGCACTTAAGTAACTTATAAGTCACCTATAAGTCTAACCTTCACCTGGTGAAGGTTGGGTGCTAAGTTACTTAGTGTGTGGGCACCCTGGCACTAGCCAAGGTGCCCCCACATGGTTCAGGGCAAATTCCCTGGACTTTGTGAGTGCGGGGACACCATTACATGCGTGCACTATACATAGGTCACTACCTATGTATAGCGTCACAATGGTAACTCCGAACATGGCCATGTAACATGTCTAAGATCATGGAATTGTCACCCCAATGCCATTCTGGCATTGGGGAGACAATTCCATGATCCCCGAGTCTCTATCACAGACCCGGGTACTGCCAAAGTACCTTTCCCGGGGTTTCACTGCAGCTGCTGCTGCTGCCAACCCCTCAGACAGGTTTCTGCCCTCCTGGGGTCCAGCCAGGCCTGGCCCAGGAAGGCAGAACAAAGGACTTCCTCAGAGAGAGGGTGTTACACCCTCTCCCTTTGGAAAAAGGTGTCAGGGCTGGGGAGGAGTAGCCTCCCCCAGCCTCTGGAATTGCTTTGATGGGCACAGATGGTGCCCATCTCTGCATAAGCCAGTCTACACCAGTTCAGGAATCCCCCAGCCCTGCTCTGGCGCGAAACTGGACAAAGGAAAGGGGATTGACCACTCCACTGACCTGCACCTCCCAGGGGAGGTGCCCAGAGCTCCTCCAGTGTGCTCCAGACCTCTGCCATCTTGGAAACAGAGGTGCTGCTGGCACACTGGACTGCTCTGAGTGGCCAGTGCCAGCAGGTGACATCAGAGACTTCTGATAGGCTCTTACCTGTGTTGCTAGCCTATCCTCCTTCCTAGGTAGCCAAACCTCCTTTTCTGGCTATTTAGGGTCTCTGCTTTGGGGAATTCTTTAGATAACGAATGCAAGAGCTCATCAGAGTTCCTCTGCATCTGTCTCTTCACCTTCTGCCAAAGGATCGACTGCTGACTGCTCAGGACGCCTGCAAAACCGCAACAAAGTAGCAAAGACGACTACTGCAACCTTGTATCGCTGATCCTGCTGCTTTCTCGCATGTTTCCTGGTGGTGCATGCCCTGGGGGTAGCCTGCCTCCTTCTTGCACCAGGAGCTCTGAAGAAATCTCCCGTGGGTCGACGGAATCTTCCCCCTGCAACTGCAGGCAACAAAAGACTGCATCACCAGTCCTCTGGGTCCCCTCTCAGCACAACGAGCGTGGTCCCTGGAACTCAGCAACTCTGTCCAAGTGACTACCACAGTCCAGTGATTCTTCAGTCCAAGTTTGGTGGAGGTAAGTCCTTGCCTCCCCATGCTAGACTGCATTGCTGCGTGATTTGCAGCTGCTCCGGCTCCTGTGCACCCTTCCAGGATTTCCTTCGTGCACAGCCAAGCCTGGGTCCCCGACACTCTAACCTGCAGTGCACAACCTCCTGAGTTGTCCTCCAGCATCGTGGGACTCCCTTTTGTATCTTCGGGTGAGCTCCGGTTCACTCCTCTTTGAAATGCCTGTTCCAGTTCTTCTGCGGGTGCTGCCTGCTTCTGTGAGGGCTCCCTGACTTGCTGGGCGCCCCCTCTGTCTCCTCATCCAAGTGGCGACATCCTGATCCCTCCTGGGCCACAGCAGCATCCAAAAACCCTAACCGTGACCCTTGCAGCTAGCAAGGCTTGTTTGCGGTCTTTCTGCGTGGGAACACCTCTGCAAGCTTCTTCACAACGTGGGACATCCATCCTCCAAAGGGGAAGTTTCTAGCCCTCTTCGGTCTTGCAGAATCCACAGCTTCTACCATCCGGTGGCAGCTTCTTTGCACCCTCAGCTGGCATTTCCTGGGCATCTGCCCACTCTCGACTTTGTCGCAACTCTTGGACTTGGTCCCCTTGTTCCACAGGTATTCTCATCCGGAAATCCCCTTTGGTTGCTTTGCTGGTGTTGGTCTTCCTTGCAGAATTCCCCTATCACAACTTCTGTGCTCTCTGGGGAACATAGGTGCACTTTACACCTACATTTCAGGGTATTGGGGTGGGCTATTGTTCTAACCCTCACTGTTTTCTTACAGTCCCAGTGACCCTCTACAAGCTCACATAGGTTTGGGGTCCATTCGTGATTCGCATTCCACTTTTGGAGTATATGGTTTGTGTTGCCCCTATACCTATGTGCTCCTATTGCAATCTACTGTAACTTTACATTGCTTGCATTACTTCCTTTTGCTATTACTGCATATTTTTGGTATTGTGTACATATATCTTGTGTATATTTGGCATCCTCATACTGAGGGTACTCACTGAGATACTTTTGGCATATTGTCATAAAAATAAAGTACCTTTATTTTTAGTGTATCTGTGTATTGTGTTTTCTTATGATATTGTGCATATGACACCAGTGGTATAGTAGGAGCTTTGCATGTCTCCTAGTTCAGCCTAAGCTGCTCTGCTATAGCTACCTTCTATCAGCCTAAGCTGCTAGAAACACCTCTTCTACATTAATAAGGGATAACTGGACCTGGTACAGAGTGTAAGTACCCCTTGGTACCCACTACAAGCCTGGCCAGCCTCCTACAATGGTGTTCTCCTGTCTGTATTGCCTCTGCAGGTCAGGGCCCATCAAAAGAAGGGAATATGGCATGCCATCGACAAGGAGGTGCCGACCCTTGGGGTCTATGGCAGTCAGAGCACCCACTGTTGCAAACGGTGGGAGGATCTGAGATGCTGGGCATGGAAGACCGCGGAGGCCCAGCTGGGGATGGCCTCCTAACGAGGAAGGGGTGCCCATCGAACCCTGCCCCCTCTGATGGCCTGCATAATGGCAGTAGCCTATCCAGAGCTGGATGGGCGCTTGAGGGCAACACACCAGCCACAAGGGGGTGAGTATAGTGGCTATCACTACAACTTACGCCTGGTGGGTTGGTATCCGGGTGGTGGTTGTGTTAGTGGGTGCCCCTAGGCCAGGCCAGACATAGCAGCGTAGGTCCTCTGGTGGGAAATGCTGCCTACCTAGCTTGTTAGCATCCACTACTGGTCAGGGCTGTGTGGGTCCCAGGTGTGCTGCAGGTGTGTGCCCCTCCTCATGCCTTGGTGGCTAGCAATATCACTGGTGGTGCAATGCAGAGTGCATAGGCCTGTTCCCTGTGTGTGAGGGTGCTGTGTACACCAACGGTGGTGTTGGTGCAGTCATTGACCCAGTGTATCCTTTGTCTCTCCTCCTCTTTCTTGTTTTGTCATCCTGTACTTATGTGCATTAGCATCATCTGGCGGAGGAGCAGAGGCACCGGTGATAGAGGGAGCTGCATCCCACAGAACCCTGGAGGCAGAGTTCACCGACACTGAGGGCACCAGTGGGACAGAGGGCGAGGGGAGCACCACGGCAGAGACTGGAGGGGACAGTACAGACTCTGATACCTCCTCCGATGGGAGCTCCCTGGTGGTGGCGGACACCTCTGTGACCACTCCAGCTACAGGTACAGTCGGCACCCCTGTACCAGCATCGCTCTTTCAGAAGGCCCTCAGCGAGTTGCCTGTGCCAGCTCACCCGGAAGGGTGGGCATCTCCTTCGCCCCAGGCACCTCAGGCCCTGCCCCAGTGAGCCCTGCTACCCTGAGTGAGGAGGCTATTGACCTCCTGATATCCATCTCTGTAGGGCAGTCAACCATTGTGAATACCATCCACGGGCTGGCAGCCCAGATGCAACAATCTAATGCATTCCTTGAGGGCATTCATGGTGGATTGGCGGATCAACAGAGATCGATCTAGGCTCTGGCCTCCTCTCTAATGGCAGCCATTGTCCCTGTTTCAACCGTCCCCCCTTCAACTTCCACTTCCCAGTCCCATTCTCCTCAACCCCAACCCACCCCAAGCACACAGCCAGATGAGCATGCACACAAGACAATACACAAGAGTGTCACACAAGCACCACACTTCATCCCACAGGCACTCACACAAACACCATCCAGTTGCAGACACAACGACATCCACTGTTTCCACTGTCTTTCCGTCTTCCTCCTCATCCACCTCCCACCCAGTTATGTCAACACACCTGCATGCACTACATCATCATCCACTACCTGCATCATCACCACACCAAGCAGAACACACAACTCACTGGCAGACACCTCCACAACAGCCATGCACACGTCTCATGTGTCCTCTCCCACCGTGTCTGTCCCCCCTCCTAAAGTTCACAAACGCAAGCACTCAGACACCCAACAGCCATCCACCTCACACAGCATACAACCCATGCACCTGCACCCAAATCCAGCAAACACCTCCAACAACCACTCCCTCATCCTCCACTCCCATTACTTCTCCCTCTTCCCGCCCCTATGTCCCTAAAAAGCTTTTCCTTTCCACCATTGACATCTTCCCTACCTCTCCCCCCGTCCTGCACGTATGGCCAGGGTATCAAGAACCCAGCCAAGCACCTCAGCCAAACAGGCCACGGGCCCAGTTCCATCAGCACTTACTCGTGGTGGAAAGGATTCAGGCCACAAATACTGAAGGGGAAGGAGCCTGCACCAGCCAGGAAGAAGGAGAAGGAGCCTGCACCAGCCAGCAAGAAGGGGAAGGAGCCTGCACCAGCAAGCAAGAAGGGGAAGGAGCCTGCACCAGCCAGCAAGAAGGGAAAGGCGCCTGCACCAGCCATCAAGAATGGAAAGGCTCCTGCACCAGCCAGCAAGAAGGGAAAGGCGCCTGCACCAGCCAGCAAAAAGGGGAAGGAGCCTGCACTAGCAGCTGTCACAGAGCCCCCGCCGCCAGCCGTGGTTGTGCAGCCATCGGTGAGTGCTGGGGCTGAGCAGGAGCCTCCCACTACCACCACCACAGTGCATGCCCTGCAGGGTGCAGGAGCTGAGAAGGAGCCTCCCACTACTACCACCACCACAGTGCAGGCATTGCAGGATGCAGGGGCTGAGCAGGAGCCTTCCACTACCACCACCACCACAGTGCAGCCATTGCAGGGTGCAGGGGCTGAACAGGAGACTCCCACTACTACCTCCACCACAGTGCAGGCATCGCAGGGTGCAGGGGCTGAGCAGGACCCTCCCACTACTACCACCACCACCACAGTGCAGCCATCACCTCCGTCGGACGCCATGTGATCCAGCCTCCATGGGCTGCCATGTGGCCTGTCCCCTCCAGAACTAGTGGACAAGTCACCCACCTGAGAGACTGTGGCCTTGCACTGCCCAGGACCAAACACAGGGCGTGTTGCCCCCTCCAAAACCAGTGTGGGAGACTCCCACTTGAGCGATTGTGGCCTTGCACTCCCCAGGACCAGGCACAGGGCATGTTGACCCCTCCAGAACCAGTGGGCAAGTCACCCACCTGAGAGACTGTGGCCTTTCACTACCCAGGACCAAGCACATGGCATGTTGCCCCCTCCACAACCAGTGTGGGAGACACCCACTTGAGAGACTGTGGCCTTGCACTCCCCAGGACCAAGCACAGGGCTTGTTGCCCCCTCCAGAACCAGTGGGCAAGTCATCCACTCGAGAGACTGTGGCCTTGCACTCCAGAGGACCAAGCACAGGGCATGTTGCCCGTTCCAGAACCAGTGGTCTTTTTTCTGCATCCGGCTGAGGTGCGCCCCCTCTCCCTGAGGTGCCTGCCTATTTGCCACCTGATGCCCCTGCAGTGTTCTTTCTGAAATTGGTGCAGGTAACGAGTGGGGCCTTGGACTTTGCCCTGTGACCATGTGGTCCCTGTGAACTGAGGACTGGGCAGTGTCCCTTTTTTGTACATTTGTACATATCTGTTGCATTGGCAAAACGTATTATTAATTTTGTGTTGATCCTCTTACAATCAATTTAGTCAATTCCTGTTGTCCTTGCATTATTCAGACGATTTACGGGGATAAATTGTTTTCTTGTGCAGCTGGTTGTGTGTATAGGGTGTGCGTATGGCGTGTGTGTTGTGCGTGTGTGTGCGTGTCACTCTTGTTTTCCACCTCCTCCCTTGTGTGCTAGGGGCTGTACTCACCGTCGTCTTCATCGCCTGCGTTGGTGTTCGTGGTGGAGCATAACATAGAAGATCATCGGGAAAACATTCAGTTCTGGTTCCATGGCGGTGTGGTTCTTCCCTGTGTCTCCAATGGTGAGTCCTTTCACTTCTGTGCAGTGTTTCCGCCAGGCTTTTGATGGCGTTGGTACCGCCCCGGAAAAGGTGGTGGATTGCCATGTCATAATATGGTGGGCGGAACTTTGTCTTCTGCCTGGCTGTAGGCGGCTACTGCCGTGGTGAATGTTGTTTCCGCCCTGGCAGTCGGTGTGGTACATTGGCTGTCTTTCAGAGATCTAACCTCCATGGTCATAATTTGGCGGTACTTACCGCAGCCTGTTGGCGGTATTATCGCCACTTTATCACCGACCGCCAGGGTTGTAATGAGAGCCATAGTCTGTAAGAGAAGCATCTAGCAGGACCTCAGGAGACATACATAGTCTGTAAGATAAGTATGTAGCAGGACCTCAGGAGATGTACATATTCTGTAAAATAAGTATCTAGCAGGACCTCAGGAGACATACATAGTCTGTAAGATGAGTAACTAGCTGGACCTCAGGGGACATATAGAGTCTGTCTATAAGATAATTATATAGCAGGACCTCAGGGGACATACATAGTCTGTCTGTAAGATAAGTATCTAGCAGGACCTCAGGGGACATACATAGTCTGTCTGCAAGATAAGTACCTAGCAGGAGAACGCAGAGGACATACATAGTCTGTAAGATAAGTATGTAGCAGGACCTCAGGAGACGTACATAGTCTGTAAGATAAGTATCTAGCAGGACTTCATGGGACATACATAGTCTGTAAGATAAGTATGTAGCAGGACCTCAGGAGATGTACATATTCTGTAAAATAAGTATCTAGCAGGACCTCAGGAGACATACATATTCTGTCAGATAAGTATCAACAGGACCTCAGGGGACGTACATAGGCCCATATTTATACTTTTTTAGCGCTGCATTTGCGTTATTTTGTGACGCAAAAACGGCGCAAACTTGCAAAATACAATTGTATTTTGTAAGTTTGCGCTGTTTTTGCGTTAAAAAGCAGCGCAAATGCGGCGCAAAAAAAGTATAAATATGGGCCATAGTCTGTAAGATAAGTATCTAGCAGGACGTCAGGGAACATACATAGGGCCTGATTCTGACCCTGGCGGCCGGTGACCGCCAGGGTCACCGGCCACGGGAGCACCGCCGACAGACCGGCGGTGCTCCGAAGGGCATTCTGACCGCGGCGGTTCAGCCGCGGTCAGAAAGGGTAAACCGGCGGTCACCCGCCGGTTTACCGCTGCCCTTCTGAATCCTCCATGGCGGCGGAGCGCGCTCCGCCGCCATGGGGATTCAGACACCCCCTACCGCCATCCTGTTCATGGCGGGAAACCCACCATGAACAGGATGGCGGTAGGGGGTGCCGCGGGGCCCCTGGGGGCCCCTGCAGTGCCCATGCCAATGGCATGGGCACTGCAGGGGCCCCCGTAAGAGGGCCCCGCAAAGTATTTCAGTGTCTGCTATGCCACTGCACCCGTCGTACCTTCCCACTACGCCGGCTCAATTCTGAGCCGGCGTCCTCGTGGGAAGGTTGATTTGCCCTGGGCTGGCGGGCGGCCTTTTGGCGGCCGCCCGCCAGCTCAGGGCAAATCTCAGAATCACCGCAGCGGTCTTTCGACCGCGGTGCGGTGTTCTGACGGGGTTAAGAATGACCCCCATAGTCTGTAAGATAAGGATCTACCTGGTCCCTCAAGGAACAAATAAAGCTTGTCTGTGAGATGGGTCCCACAGGTGACATATATAGTCCTGCTGTAAGATAAGTTGTAGCAGGACCCCGAGGGAGGGGTGGTACATAAAATATGTCTGCGAGGCCTGCCCGTGGCAGAACTTTGGGGAGACTTGTCCGGTCTATATGTGAGATGAAGCGTGCCAGGACCCTACGGAGGGCAAGTAAAGCCTGCCTGTAAGATGGGTCCCTGCGAGGACCCTGTGGAGGGCTGTATGTCAGCTGGGGGGGGCATGTCAAACCGTCTGTGAGATGGCGCACTTGGCAGGACTCAGACTGGCATGTCAAACCTCTTTGTGAGATGGGTCCCAGGGAGGACCTTTTGGAGGGCTGTATGTCAAGCCTTCCTTCCTGTGAGACGGGCCCCCTCACAAGACCTTGGGGGGGGATGCCAAGTGTGTGTGAGAAGGAAGGGATCCTGCCAGGACTGCAGGGAGGCAAGCAACGCCCCCTCACGAGACCCTGGGGGGGGACATGTCCTGCCTGTCTGTGAGGCTGCATCCAGTTAGGGCTGCAGGAAGGCATGTAAAGCCCCCCCACGAGACCTTGGGGGGGGCATGTCCAGCCTGTATGTGAGGCTGGATCCTTCCAGGGCTGCAGGGAGGCATGTCAAACCGTCTGTGAGATGGCACACTTGGCAGGGCTCAGACTGGCATGTAAAGCCTGCCTGTGTGATGCCCCCTCCTCATACCCTGGGGGGCATGTCCAGCCTGTCTGTGAGAAGGAAGGGATCCTGCCAGGGCAGCAGGAGGGCATGTGTTGGAAGGTGGATCATTAGTTGTGTGGCCTGCACAAGTAATGAGTCCGCACACGACCGCCACTGGGAACCAAACACCCCATTGTAGCGCTTGACTCTCATAGGGTAGCGTTGCAGAGCAGTCCAAGGCTTACTCAAGGGAGGTGGTGTGGGCTAGTAATCCCCATTCACAAGCACGCAAGCATGACTCTCAATAACTGACTGTCCAGTCTGTGCTTTTTCTTTTGATAAAGTAAAAGTACATTTATTACTCACACACACTCAATACTATGCAACAATCTACAAATATACACAAAGTGATGGAATTGTGTAATCTCCCATGTCTCCCATGTCTCCCCCTGACTTGACTTCTGCTGGGGGCCCCAGGATGGGGGGTGGGCCCCCCCCCCGGCCAACCTTCACAGGGAGCGTGATGGCACTCCCCAGCTTCTTCTTCGCCACCGGCTCCTTCACAGCCGGCAGCCATCTGGCGGGGGTGCGCGACGGCGCCCCCCCATTCCTCATTCTTCACGGGGCCCCAGGATGGAGTCCGGGGCTCCCCGCATCAAATCTTCATGGGGATCGCGACAGCGCTCCCCGACTTTACTTTGGCCGCAGGGGGCCTAGGGATAGGGTCTGGGGTCCCTACCCGCCGCGGCAGGGGGGGTGCGCAATGGCGCCCCCCCATCGAATCAAATCAGGCCAGGCTTCACGGGCCCCAGGATGGGGTCAGGGGCCCCTTCCTCGTCCAGAGGGGGAGTGTGACGGCAGTCCCCTCACTCCTCGTCCTCCTGGGGCAGCCCCCGGACCCTGACCCACCCCTGGGGCACAGTCTCGAACAGCTGAGGAGCCCCATGCGCTTCTTAGCTGCTTCTCCAGAGGTCAAAGGTCGCCATCCTTTTTCCCTGGATATCTCGGCCCCCAAGGGCTGATTTTCATCATTCTGGTGTGTTTCGCTCCTGGTGACAAGCCCTTGCCACCAGGAGCACTCTCCTCAGGCCTCCTGACCTCGAAGGGTCCCAGATCATAGGGAGCCAGTCCCACTGACTCCCTGCGCCAGCCTTTCCTCTGGGTGCCCTATTTTCCTTCTGGGTGGCGCGCTCTCCTTGCACTAGCCCAGTCCTTCCCCCAACTAGTCCTCTGGGGGTGGGCATGTCCAGCCTGTATGTGAGGCTGGATCCTGCCAGGGCTTCAGGGAGGCATGTTAAACCGTCTGTGAGATGGCGCACTTGGCAGGACTCAGACTGGCATGTACACCTGTCGCTGAGCTGGGCTCCTGCTAGCCATGTCGTCTGCTTCTACATGGAGGGTAAGGTGCCAGCTGGGCCTCTTCCTTCCTCCTCTCCGCCTTGGCACGGTGCCCTCACCCAGACCCCTGGCATATTCGAGTCTGAGGTGGGAGCTCTGAGCTGGCACCGCCCCGCCCCCACCTCTTCCATCCTTCGCCTCGCCCCCTCCTTGCAAGCTGGCCTCTTTGATGGCTTGTCTCTGGCAGCTGCCGAGGATCGCCCGGGGGGGCTCGGGCACTCGCCGAGCCCCGGCCCCCACCCAGCTCCTGTCCCTTCGTGTTTGCGTCTCAGACTCCCTTACCCCCGAGCCTGGGGCCTGGCATCAACTCTGCTCAAGAGGCAGTGCCAGCAGCGCCCTGGCCCTGCCCACCGTCACTGTGCCAGGGGTGGGCAGATCTGTCTCTGCACTGTAGACCCTCGTAGCCCCCACTATAGCTATCACTGCACCAAACCCCCCCTCCCCCCACCCTGTCTCAGTCCGTCTGTGGCCCCCGTCCCTGTACCAGGCATGGGCAGGGCTGGTGCGTGCCAGGGGGGGCTGCTTCTCACGTGCCAATTCTATCTCTCCACCGTGGCCCTTCATAGCCCCTTCTAATTTTTGCACCAGCCCCCCCACCCCGCCTGCCCACCTTATTTGTGCCCTTCTGTGCCCACCGTCTACCGTCCCAGGGATGGGAAGGACTGAACTGTGCTACGCAGGGCTTTAAGTGGGTAGGGTCCTACCGGGTGTCGGACCCAGCAGTATTTTGAAACAGGTCCTTATCGGGCCCTATATTCATGCCCTTAACTTTACAGGCAGAAACCCTGAAAACCCTGAAGTAATCCACACCTGAATATGCAGTCCCTCTTTATATTTCACGTCCACTCCCCCTCGCATTCCCTAACAGTATTTGTTTTTTACAGCTGTTGCTTTTCTGTATTTTATTATGCAACATATGACTTGTATTGCGCTTTCTGTGAACTGAGTGGCCTCCAGGCGCTTGACTGACTTGAGGCTGCGGATGGTGCTCCAGAGGGGACACGAGGGAGATCCCTGGAGCTGAGGACGAAGGCCGGGAAAGCTTAGCACAGTTCCTGTCAGAGGTTCACAAAGCTGTTCTGATTACCTGCACATCCAATACTTGGCCTCTCTGTAGAGTGCGCAGAGCGACGGTGTGTGCGAATTGTAATGGTGGTTCTATGGTGAGTGCGTGAAGGAACACAGCTGTTGAAATATTGACGGAACGAAAGCAGATGCAATGTTTAGAGCTGAGGTTGGGGGGCGGTGAAGTGGAGGAAACGAGCGGATGAACCTCCAGAAGGAGAGAGTGAAAAGACCATAGAGTAGAGATGCATGGACATCATTTAGGGGTGACCAGGGGGGTCACAGCTGTGACTCCTGGCTTGCCCCCTGCGACCCCTGGCACTGCCTCTGCAACACCCCCCGCCCCACAGCCTCAGTGGAGGCATGATCAGTGCCTGGAACACAGAGCAGCTCTATGGAGGTTGTTTGAGAGTCCATCTTTGTTTTCTGTCATTTTATTTAATGACACTAACAGTGAATATTATTAGATTATTCACTATTAGTGTAACAAACTGGAGTGCAATTATCTGGAATATGACCTTCCCTGGCAGCTGAGGTGAGTAAAAACAAATGACTGAAAATGCGCGCTGTGTGCGCGCCTGCAGGTGAGAGTGGGTTTGTGTGAGAGAGAGCGTGTGGGTGTGTGTGTAAGCATGTGTGGTGTGTGCGCGCCTGCAGGTGAGAGAATGGGTATGTGTGAGAGTGTGTGTGTGTGTCTGTGCGTGGGTGTGTGTATAAGCATGTGTGGTGTGTGCGCGCCTGCAGGTGAGGGTGGGTTTGTGTGAGAGAGAGCGTGTGAGTGTCTGTGTGTCTGTGTATGGGTGTGTGTATAAGCATGTGTGCTGTGCACGCGCCTGCAGGTGAGGGTGTGTGTGTGTGAGAGAGAGCGTGTGTGTGTGTGGGTGTGTGTATAAGCATGTGTGAGGTGTGCGCGCCTGCAAGTGAGAGTGTGTGTGTGAGAGAGAGCGTGTGTGTGTGTGTGGGTGGGTGTGTAAGCATGTGTGCTGTGTACGCGCCTGCAGATGAGAATGGGTGTGTGTGAGAGAGAGTGTGTGTGTGTCTGTGTGTGGGTGTGTGTATAAGCATGTGTGGTGTGTGCACGCCTGCAGGTGAGAGTGGGTTTGTGTGAGAGAGCGTGTGTGTGTCTGTGTGTGGGTGTGTGTATAAGCATGTGTGATGTGTGCGCGCCTGCAGGTGAGAGTGGGTTTGTGTGAGAGAGAGTGTGTGTGTGTCTGTGTGTGGGGGTGTGTGTAAGCATGTGTGGTGTGTGCACGCCTGCAGGGAAGAGTGGGTTCGTGTGAGAGAGAGCGTGTGTGTGTCTGTGTATGGGTGTGTGTGTGTAAGTATGTGTGGTGTGTGCGCGCCTGCAGGTTAGAATTGGTTTGTGTGAGAGAGAGCGTGTGTGTGTCTGTGTGTGGGTGTGTGCAAGCATGTGTCGTGTGTGCGCGCCTGCAGGTGAGAGTGGGTTTGTGTGAGAGAGAGTGTGTGTGTGTCTGTGTGTGGGTGTGTGTATAAGCATGTGTGGTGTGTGCACGCCTGCAGGTGAGAGTGGGTTTGTGTGAGAGAGCGTGTGTGTGTCTGTGTGTGGGTGTGTGTATAAGCATGCGTGATGTGTGCGCGCCTGCAGGTGAGAGTGGGTTCGTGTGAGAGAGAGCGTGTGTGTGTCTGTGTATGGGTGTGTGTGTGTAAGCATGTGTGGTGTGTGCGCGCCTGCAGGTTAGAATTGGTTTGTGTGAGAGAGGGCGTGTGTGTGTCTGTGTGTGCAAGCATGTGTGGTGTGTGCGCGCCTGCAGGTGAGAGTGGGTTTGTGTGAGAGAGAGCATGTGTGTGTCTGTGTGTGGGAGTGTGTAAGCATGTGTGGAGTGTACGCCCCTACAGGTGAGAGTGGGTTTGTGTGAGAGAGAGCATGTGTGTGTCTGTGTACGGGTGTGTGTGTAAGCATGTGTGGTGTGTGCGCGCCTGCAGGTGAGAGTGGGTTTGTGTGAGAGAGAGCATGTGTGTGTCTGTGTGTGGGAGTGTGTAAGCATGTGTGGAGTGTACGCCCCTACAGGTGAGAGTGGGTTTGTGTGAGAGAGAGCATGTGTGTGTCTGTGTACGGGTGTGTGTGTAAGCATGTGTGGTGTGTGCGCGCCTGCAGGTGAGAGTGGGTTTGTGTGAGAGAGAGTGTGTGTGTGGGTGTGTGTAAGCATGTGTGGTGTTTGTGAGTGAAAGTGGAGGGCAAATGATGAGTGATGTCACTTCGCTACTCCTGGCATTTTGGTGAATCGATGTCCATGGACGGACGCCTTCTGAAGCATACGGGGGCAAGAGGGGAGTAAGTGTCTCCTCTTTTTTCTAAAACTTTTTTTCCATCCATTCAACTCCTCTCCTTCTTCTTTTTCTCTTTCTCCTTGTCTTCTTCCTTGTCCTCCTCCTCCTTCCCTTTCCCTCCCTTTTTTCCCTCTCACTAAACTAAGTTACGACATACACAGCGTTTCTCCCCCTCAGGCTGTGAGTAGGAGCTCGGTGGGACTCACGCAGTTTCACTCCACGGAGTTACATGAAAACTCTGCAAGATTCAGCGGAATCCTGCAAACAGGCGGCATCCGGGATTGTTGCTCACGCTGGTTTTTAGCGCTGGGAGCTCGTTCTGCTCTGCGGGCACCAGAGGGCGCTGCTTCTCAAGCTGATTTTGCTGCCACTCGAGTAGATTTTCTACTCGAGAGGCAGCTTTCTCACCGCAAACAGTTACGACCGCCTGCAACCGCCTGTGTTAGAGAAATCTTGCCGGGTGCCCTCCTAGAGACTGAAAATCATGCTAGGGGATGCCAAATCTAGTTCATACTCGCAACTTACCATTTGCGAGCCGTGTGTGAGAAAAAACTCTGCCACAAGGTGGTTGGCTGAATTTGGCCTTAACTCCATGTTGCAAGCATAACGCAGAGTGGGCAAAATTCCACCAACTCTGCTAATGAGTGGAATTTATCACCCACCCCGATGTGAGTACCTTTTTACGCATTCTGACTTGTTCTAGAATGCTGGTAATTGGCTCCTTTTAGCACCATTTACAAGGGTTAGAACATCCATATAGGCAACTAAGCAGTTCTCTGGGCCTTAAGTAAATTTTTGTAGAAAAAACTGAAATGTCTACTGTTTTTTTTCCCATTATTTTGGGTTCACCTTGACTGACATGTGCTACTTAAATCCAGGAGAAACTTTGATTATTAGGACGTAATCTTGTTTAATCTCCAGCAATTTACGTTATAAATGTGACATGAAATTCTGAGGCTGTGCAATAAAGACTCTTTAGTCCCTGGTTTGGGACTTCTTCACACTTAGGACCTCATTCACAAGAAACTGACGCATTGTCATCTATGTGCAGATTTCCTGTGCCTGCCGCAGAGCCCCTAGCGGTGCTATTGATGCAATACAGAGCTCCATGGTGCACTTTTTCAGATGCATCAGAAATTCTGACGCATTTGTTGGCACTAAAGTGATGCATTGCTGCAGTTGCATCGTTAAACTGACACAGCTCCAGCAATGCGAGGAGAGTCCCATTGAAAAAAGCCCTGCTCCAATTTTACGCCTGGTCTGAGCAGGCAGTAAAATTTTGATGCAGAGAAGTCATAGAGTGATGCAGTGGAAATTTCACTGTGTCAGTTCTACGTGGCTTTTTCAGTGGGAACACCTGCCCTGCATACATTATACCTGGTGCAGGTATGATATGACGCCGGGCTTTACACACTGATGCGTTGGGCCCAATGAGCCAGTTTGCAAATATGGAGCAGTGTATCGCCCTGCTAGTTCCGACGCTGTGTCAAAAAAAATGACACAACTGTGGCGCAAAGGCCTTGTAAATGAGGCCCTTAGTCTGAATGAGGTCCATCTTGCAGACTGCACAATTGGCCACAGACCAGCGTGTCGTGGGAGGTCAGATGGACATTTTGGTAATACAGGCCAATTTGCTCTTATGAAAACCAACATCTAATCCTGTAGGAATATCACAGAAACGGTGCGTCTTGCTGAGAGATAAGAACCTGAATAGATAGAAGGAGGCAGTGATGCCGATGAAGATGTCGTCGTCATGTGAAACTGCCCTGTGGATTAGTGTGGACTCAAAACCTGCAGCAGCCACAGCTTGGCTCAAGGAATACAGAGATGCCTCGTTCACCCAAAACATCCAAACAGCCAACCTGAACCACGGTGGACACGTGCTGGGACTAACACAAAAAAGAAACACAGCATCCTCCTATCAGAGCTATGCTTGGCAAGAAGTTGCTGTACCACCAAGGCCATGATTCGGTTGGTTTATACAATGGGAAACTGGCCAAAGTATCAGCACTGGACCTTCTCCCTTTTTCTTTGATTGGAGATAAGGGGTTTCTGGAATTTATGGAGGCCCTTCAGCCAAACTAGAAGGTTTCACGCCCGACCTGCTTTTCGACTGCTGCTGTGTGACAGCTGCATGCTTAAGTACTGGAACTGGTTGGTGTAGGAGGCTGGACTGGCTTGTAGTGAGTACCAAGGGGTACTTGCACCTTGCACCAGGCCCAGTTATCCCTTATTAGTGTATAGGGTGTCTAGCAGCTTAGGCTGATAGATAATGGTAGCTTAGCAGAGCAGCTTAGGCTGAACTAGGAGACGTGTGAAGCTACTACAGTACCACTTAGTGTCATATGCACAATATCATAAGAAAACACAATACACAGTTATACTAAAAATAAAGGTACTTTATTTTTATGACAATATGCCAAAGTATCTTAGAGTGTACACTCAGTGAGAGGATAGGAAATATACACAAGATATATATACACAATAGCAAAAATATGCAGTATAGTCTTAGAAAACAGTGCAAACAATGTATAGTTACAATAGGATGCAATGGGGAAACATAGGGATAGGGGAAACACAAACCATATACTCCAGAAGTGGAATGCGAACCACGAATGGACCCCAAACCTATGTGACCTTGTAGAGGGTCGCTGGGACTATTAGAAAATAGTGAGAGTTAGAAAAATAACCCTCCCCAAGACCCTGAAAAGTGAGTGCAAAGTGCACTAAAGTTCCTCTAAGGACAAAATAGTCGTGTTAGAGGGAAAATGCAAGGAAAACACAAATCAGCAATGCAACAACGATGGATTCCTGACTGAGGGTACCTGTGGAACAAGGGGACCAAGTCCAAAAGTCACAACCAACTCGGAGATGGGCAGATGCCCAAGAAATGCCAGCGGTTGGTGCAAAGAAGCTCTTACTAGGCTGAAGAACTGTGAATACTGCAGGAACGACAAGGGCTAGAGACTTCCCCTTTGGAGGATGGATCCCCCACGCCTTGGAGAGTCGTGCAGAAGTGTTTTCCCGCCGGATGGACGCCAACAAGCCTTGCTACACGCAAATCGTGCGTTTGCCGTTTTTGGACGCTGCTGGGGCCCAGGAGGGACCAGGAGGTCGCAAATTGGACCTGAAGAGAGAGGGGACGTTGAGCAAGACAAAGAGCCCTCACTGAAGCAGGTAGCACCCGGAGAAGTGCCAGAAACAGGCACTACGAGGATGCGTGAAACGGTGCTCGCCGAAGTTGCACAAAGGAGTCCCACGTCGCCGGAGACCAACTTAGAAAGTCGTGCAATGCAGGTTAGAGTGCCGTGGACCCAGGCTTGGCTGTGCACGAAGGATTTCCGCCGGAAGTGCACAGGGGCCGGAGTAGATTGCAAAGTCGCGGTTCCCAGCAATGCAGCCCAGCGAGGTGAGGCAAGGACTTACCTCCACCAAACTTGGGCTGAAGAGTCACTGGACTGTGGGGGTCACTTGGACGGTGTCGCTGGATTCGAGGGACCTCGCTCGTCGTGCTGAGAGGAGACCCAAGGGACCGGAAATGCAGCTTTTTGGTGCCTGCGGTTGCAGGGGGAAGATTCCGTCGACCCACGGGAGATTTCTTCGGAGCTTCTGGTGCAGAGAGGAGGCAGACTACCCCCACAGCATGCACAAGCAGGAAAACAGTCGAGAAGGCGGCAGGATCAGCGTTACAGAGTTGCAGTAGTCATCTTTGCTACTATGTTGCAGGTTTGCAGGCTTCCAGCGCGGTCAGCGGTCGATTCCTTATCAGAAGGTGAAGAGGGAGATGCAGAGGAACTCGGCTGAGCTCATGCATTCGTTATCTAAAGTTTCCCCAGAGACAGAGACCCTAAATAGCCAGAAAAGAGGGTTTGGCTACCTAGGAGAGAGGAAAGGCTACTAACACCTGAAGGAGCCTATCAGCAGGAGTCTCTGACGTCACCTGGTGGCACTGGCCACTCAGAGCAGTCCAGTGTGCCAGCAGCACCTCTGTTTCCAAGATGGCAGAGGTCTGGAGCACACTGGAGGAGCTCTGGACACCTCCCAGGGGAGGTGCAGGTCAGGGGAGTGGTCACTCCCCTTTCCTTTGTCCAGTTTCGCGCCAGAGCAGGGGCTAAGGGGTCCCTGAACCGGTGTAGACTGGCTTATGCAGAATTGGGCACCTCTGTGCCCAACAAAGCATTTCCAGAGGCTGGGGGAGGCTACTCCTCCCCTGCCTTCACACCATTTTCCAAAGGGAGAGGGTGTTACACCCTCTCTCAGAGGAAGTTCTTTGTTCTGCCATCCTGGGCCAGGCCTGGCTGGACCCCAGGAGGGCAGATGCCTGTCTGAGGGGTTGGCAGCAGCAGCAGCTGCAGAGAAACCCCAGGAAGGGCAGTCTGGCAGTACCAGGGTCTGTGCTACAGACCACTGGGATCATGGAATTGTACCAACAATGCCAGGATGGCATAGAGGGGGCAATTCCATGATCATAGACATGTTACATGGCCATATTCGGAGTTACCATGGTGAAGCTACATATAGGTAGTGACCTATATGTAGTGCACGCGTGTAATGGTGTCCCCGCACTCACAAAGTTCAGTGAATTGGCTCTGAACAATGTGGGGGCACCTTGGCTAGTGCCAGGGTGCCCTCACACTAAGTAACTTTGCACCTAACCTTTACCAGGTAAAGGTTAGACATATAGGTGACTTATAAGTTACTTAAGTGCAGTGTAAAATGGCTGTGAAATAACGTGGACGTTATTTCACTCAGGCTGCAGTGGCAGGCCTGTGTAAGAATTGTCAGAGCTCCCTATGGGTGGCAAAAGAAATGCTGCAGCCCATAGGGATCTCCTGGAACCCCAATACCCTGGGTACCTCAGTACCATATACTAGGGAATTATAACGGTGTTCCAGTAAGCCAATGTAAATTGGTAAAAATGGTCACTAGCCTGTCAGTGACAATTTGAAAGTAATGAGAGAGCATAACCACTGAGGTTCTGGTTAGCAGAGCCTCAGTGAGACAGTTAGGCACCACACAGGGAACATATACATGCACACCTATGAGCACTGGGGCCCTGTGTGACAGGGTCCCAGTGACGCATACATATAGGCCACAAACTTATGAGCACTGGGGTCCTGACCAGCAGGATCCCAGTGACACATAACAAACATACTGAAAACATAGTGTTTTCACTATGAGCACTGAGGCCTGGCTATCAGGATCCCAGTGAGACAGTGAAAACAGTGACAAACACTCTGACATACACTCACAAACAGGCCAAAAGTGGGGGTAACAAGGCTAGAAAGAGGCTACCTTCTCACACAACCCCCCCCCAAACGAAGGACAATAAGGCTAACCTTGGCCAGTTGAGACTTTATTGTCTAAGTGGTGATAAGTAGAGAGTAGCTCTGCAATAGACTGGTTACTCCCTTTATCATCCACTATATGGTTACTTCCCTGTGGGGATGTAAACCACCCTGTTTGAAGTTTTTTAGCTAACCAACAATGTGAAGATGTATTTTCAGAGTTTCTATCAGTAAGTTTTAGTTTAGAGCAGTGGGAATTATCCACTGAACCTATTTGTAATGATGGAAATGCCAGACAGGGATGCTGTCTCAGTAAAGCCATAGCTGGGCAAAAACTTTGTCCATTTGGCTGGAAGAGAGAACAGGGATGCTGTTTCTCTTGAGTTGGAGCAGGGCAGGGATGCTGTCCTATGAGCTCCACACTAGGGCAGGGATGCTGTCCTAAGTGTTGTGAGGTAGTGCAGGGTTTCTGCACTAAAGTTTCTCTGGGAGGGTTGGAGGGATGCTCCATGTTAACTAAAATGGTGCTGTTTTTCTCACCAATGTTAGTTATCCCACAGAGAGGTACTTCCACCTCAGGGAGTCCAGCTTTGCCAGCTGATGATTCCCTTGGAACAGGTGCCACCCCAGGAAAGGTTTCTCCCACCACAGGAATAGTATCCTGAATGGTAGGGTGGTTAGGGGATACTGTGATACCCTTTTTACCTGTTGATGGAGAGGGATCCTGAGTTTTCAGGCCTTCTCTCCTTTGCTTTTTCATTTCACTTGAAATGAGAGGGAACAATTCCTCAGGGATGCCCACCATGGCTGCATGGGCATAAAACTCTACATCAGCCCAACCTGAGGCCTCTAGGTCATTACCTAAGAGACAGTCTACAGGTAAGCTAGGTGATACCACCACCTGCTTAGGGCCAGTAACTCCACCACAACTAAACTGAATTATAGCTAAGGGAAGAAACTTAGTGGAGTTATGGACATCAATAATCTTATACTGTTGTCCAATGATGTGTTGTTCAGGAGGCACTAGGTTTTCAGTCACCAAAGTGAAACTGGCACCTGTGTCCCTGTAGGCCAAGGCCTCAACACCATTTATTGAAACTGTCTGCCTGTACTTATCCATTGTAAGGGGACAAGCAGCCAGTGTGGCAAGGCCAATGCCACTAGGTGTGACAGAAACTGTCTTGGGACTGATTACATCAGTTTCCACTATGGACCCATAAGTGAACCCAACTACACCCTTTGCTTGACTGTTGCCAGCAGTCCCACCACTAGTACCACTACTGCTAGGGGCACTAGAGCTTGATGTATTAGTGGTGGTAGGCTCAGGGGGTTTACCTGGACAGGACTTATCCCCTGGCCTATGGCCTCTGTTTTTACACACAAAGCACCAAGGCTTTTTAATGTGTGCATGTTGGGAAGAAGAGGAAGAATTTGTTTTATCCCCACCCTCTGAAGAGTGTTTAAGATTTGAAGTGGGATCTTTGGTTTTACCCTTATCCCCATGCTTATCTTGAGATTTTTCACCATCTTTCTTCTTATTGCCATCTTTGTCACCCCCTGTATGAACTTTTCTGTTCACCCTTGTTCTGACCCATTTGTCTGCCTTCTTTCCCAATTCTTGGGGAGAGGTCAGATCAGAGTCTACCAGGTACTGGTGCAACAAATCAGACACATAATTATTAAGTATATGCTCTCTCAGGATTGTGTTATACAGGCTTTCATAATCAGTAACTTTACTGCCATGTAACCACCCCTCCAAGGCCTTCACTGAATGGTCAATGAAATCAACCCAGTCTTGTGAAGACTCCTTTTTGGTATCTCTGAACTTGATCCTGTACTGTTCAGTGGTTAAGCCATAACCATCCAGGAGTGCATTCTTAAGAACTTGGAAATTGTTAGCATCATTTTCTTTTACAGTAAGGAGCCTATCCCTACCTTTTCCAGTAAATGATAGCCATAGGATAGCAGCCCACTGCCTTTGCGGGACATCCTGTACAGCACAGGCCCTCTCAAGTGCAGCAAACCACTTGTTAATGTCATCCCCCTCCTTGTAAGGGGGAACTATCTTATGCAGATTCCTGGAATCATGCTCTTTTGCAGGATGACTATGGGGAATACTGCTGCTGCCACCATGGGTATCTAAACCCATTTTCTGTCTTTCCCTCTCTATTTCTAAAGACTGTCTATCCAAATCCAGCTGTTGCTTCTTGAGCTTCAGTCTGGTTTGCTCCACTCTCAATCTATTGAGCTCCCTTTCCAACAATCTGTCATCAGGGTGGGTGGGAGGGACATTTCTAGATACAGAGGTATGATGGGAATGAACAGAAGGAGACCTGTCCCTTACAGAGGGCACCCTAACAGCTTGGCTACCAGTATAATGTGAGAGCACATCATCAGTATGATGTGATTCAACCTCTGTACCAACTATGCTAGACTGTCTAGTAATGGGCAGGCTGAGAATTTTCTTTCCAGAACCTTTTCCTGGGGGAGTCCCTGGATCAGATTGAGAACCATTAGCTACTTTTTCTACAGATTGGGCACTTATGGCCTTATCCTGTACTCTAAGCATATTTATTAACAGTTCTAAGGAAGGATTCTTCCCTACACTCAAACCTCTCTCTATGCAGAGACTCCTTGCTCCTTTCCAGCTAAGGTGATCATATGCAAGTTTGGACAGTTCAACTTTTTGGCCTGTGCCAGACATTTTTAGAGAGAGTTAAAGTGATAGACAAAGAGAAAAAAAAAGTTTTCAGAACTTTTTGGAAAGACAGAAAAACTTTTTAAACTTTTAAGAACTTTTTGAAAGTTTAGAAGTACTTTTCAGCACTTAGAAAAGAGTGAAAAGAGGAAATGCAAAACTTTTTGGCTATGTGTATATACACTGACCTTGTTTTGTATATTTTTCTCTTATGAAAAGTACAATGACAAGAGTGGTAAGTAGTCTCAAGCACTTATCCCACCACTGCACAACCAATGTAGGAGGCTGGACTGGCTTGTAGTGAGTACCAAGGGGTACTTGCACCTTGCACCAGGCCCAGTTATCCCTTATTAGTGTATAGGGTGTCTAGCAGCTTAGGCTGATAGATAATGGTAGCTTAGCAGAGCAGCTTAGGCTGAACTAGGAGACGTGTGAAGCTACTACAGTACCACTTAGTGTCATATGCACAATATCATAAGAAAACACAATACACAGTTATACTAAAAATAAAGGTACTTTATTTTTATGACAATATGCCAAAGTATCTTAGAGTGTACACTCAGTGAGAGGATAGGAAATATACACAAGATATATATACACAATAGCAAAAATATGCAGTATAGTCTTAGAAAACAGTGCAAACAATGTATAGTTACAATAGGATGCAATGGGGAAACATAGGGATAGGGGAAACACAAACCATATACTCCAGAAGTGGAATGCGAACCACGAATGGACCCCAAACCTATGTGACCTTGTAGAGGGTCGCTGGGACTATTAGAAAATAGTGAGAGTTAGAAAAATAACCCTCCCCAAGACCCTGAAAAGTGAGTGCAAAGTGCACTAAAGTTCCTCTAAGGACAAAATAGTCGTGTTAGAGGGAAAATGCAAGGAAAACACAAATCAGCAATGCAACAACGATGGATTCCTGACTGAGGGTACCTGTGGAACAAGGGGACCAAGTCCAAAAGTCACAAGCAACTCGGAGATGGGCAGATGCCCAAGAAATGCCAGCGGTTGGTGCAAAGAAGCTCTTACTAGGCTGAAGAACTGTGAATACTGCAGGAACGACAAGGGCTAGAGACTTCCCCTTTGGAGGATGGATCCCCCACGCCTTGGAGAGTCGTGCAGAAGTGTTTTCCCGCCGGATGGACGCCAACAAGCCTTGCTACACGCAAATCGTGCGTTTGCCGTTTTTGGACGCTGCTGGGGCCCAGGAGGGACCAGGAGGTCGCAAATTGGACCTGAAGAGAGAGGGGACGTTGAGCAAGACAAAGAGCCCTCACTGAAGCAGGTAGCATCCGGAGAAGTGCCAGAAACAGGCACTACGAGGATGCGTGAAACGGTGCTCGCCGAAGTTGCACAAAGGAGTCCCACGTCGCCGGAGACCAACTTAGAAAGTCGTGCAATGCAGGTTAGAGTGCCGTGGACCCAGGCTTGGCTGTGCACGAAGGATTTCCGCCGGAAGTGCACAGGGGCCGGAGTAGATTGCAAAGTCGCGGTTCCCAGCAATGCAGCCCAGCGAGGTGAGGCAAGGACTTACCTCCACCAAACTTGGGCTGAAGAGTCACTGGACTGTGGGGGTCACTTGGACGGTGTCGCTGGATTCGAGGGACCTCGCTCGTCGTGCTGAGAGGAGACCCAAGGGACCGGAAATGCAGCTTTTTGGTGCCTGCGGTTGCAGGGGGAAGATTCCGTCGACCCACGGGAGATTTCTTCGGAGCTTCTGGTGCAGAGAGGAGGCAGACTACCCCCACAGCATGCACAAGCAGGAAAACAGTCGAGAAGGCGGCAGGATCAGCGTTACAGAGTTGCAGTAGTCATCTTTGCTACTATGTTGCAGGTTTGCAGGCTTCCAGCGCGGTCAGCGGTCGATTCCTTATCAGAAGGTGAAGAGGGAGATGCAGAGGAACTCGGCTGAGCTCATGCATTCGTTATCTAAAGTTTCCCCAGAGACAGAGACCCTAAATAGCCAGAAAAGAGGGTTTGGCTACCTAGGAGAGAGGAAAGGCTACTAACACCTGAAGGAGCCTATCAGCAGGAGTCTCTGACGTCACCTGGTGGCACTGGCCACTCAGAGCAGTCCAGTGTGCCAGCAGCACCTCTGTTTCCAAGATGGCAGAGGTCTGGAGCACACTGGAGGAGCTCTGGACACCTCCCAGGGGAGGTGCAGGTCAGGGGAGTGGTCACTCCCCTTTCCTTTGTCCAGTTTCGCGCCAGAGCAGGGGCTAAGTGGTCCCTGAACCGGTGTAGACTGGCTTATGCAGAATTGGGCACCTCTGTGCCCAACAAAGCATTTCCAGAGGCTGGGGGAGGCTACTCCTCCCCTGCCTTCACACCATTTTCCAAAGGGAGAGGGTGTTACACCCTCTCTCAGAGGAAGTTCTTTGTTCTGCCATCCTGGGCCAGGCCTGGCTGGACCCCAGGAGGGCAGATGCCTGTCTGAGGGGTTGGCAGCAGCAGCAGCTGCAGAGAAACCCCAGGAAGGGCAGTCTGGCAGTACCAGGGTCTGTGCTACAGACCACTGGGATCATGGAATTGTACCAACAATGCCAGGATGGCATAGAGGGGGCAATTCCATGATCATAGACATGTTACATGGCCATATTCGGAGTTACCATGGTGAAGCTACATATAGGTAGTGACCTATATGTAGTGCACGCGTGTAATGGTGTCCCCGCACTCACAAAGTTCAGTGAATTGGCTCTGAACAATGTGGGGGCACCTTGGCTAGTGCCAGGGTGCCCTCACACTAAGTAACTTTGCACCTAACCTTTACCAGGTAAAGGTTAGACATATAGGTGACTTATAAGTTACTTAAGTGCAGTGTAAAATGGCTGTGAAATAACGTGGACGTTATTTCACTCAGGCTGCAGTGGCAGGCCTGTGTAAGAATTGTCAGAGCTCCCTATGGGTGGCAAAAGAAATGCTGCAGCCCATAGGGATCTCCTGGAACCCCAATACCCTGGGTACCTCAGTACCATATACTAGGGAATTATAACGGTGTTCCAGTAAGCCAATGTAAATTGGTAAAAATGGTCACTAGCCTGTCAGTGACAATTTGAAAGTAATGAGAGAGCATAACCACTGAGGTTCTGGTTAGCAGAGCCTCAGTGAGACAGTTAGGCACCACACAGGGAACATATACATGCACACCTATGAGCACTGGGGCCCTGTGTGACAGGGTCCCAGTGACGCATACATATAGGCCACAAACTTATGAGCACTGGGGTCCTGACCAGCAGGATCCCAGTGACACATAACAAACATACTGAAAACATAGTGTTTTCACTATGAGCACTGAGGCCTGGCTATCAGGATCCCAGTGAGACAGTGAAAACAGTGACAAACACTCTGACATACACTCACAAACAGGCCAAAAGTGGGGGTAACAAGGCTAGAAAGAGGCTACCTTCTCACAGTTGGTGAAGCAGTGAAGGAGGGCGATGTGCAGTCCATCGTCTCACTACGGACAGGTGGGCCATTGGTGAAGCCGCACACTATGGGGCACATTTACAAGCCCCCTGCGCCTGCTTGTGCCACTCGGTTGTCATTTTTTTTACACTAAGGAGGCGTTAAGGAGGCCCCACCATCTGGCATATTTACAAACGAGCGCAATGCATGCAATGCGCCACTTAGTAACCCCGTGCGCCACATTATACCTGCGCCAGGAATAATGTATGCAAGAGGGGGCGTTCCCACACAGGGAGGTCCAAAAAACTGGGGCAGTGAAATTTACAAGATTTCACTGCACTATTGTTTCCATCATTTTTAACGCCTGCTCAAGGCAGGCATTAAACTGCCGCCCCCATATTAACCTGTGGGCGTCCCAATGCTTTGCTGGACTAGCTCCATAATTTATGGCGATTATCCAGCAAAGCGGCACAATAACATCATAAATTATGACGCTATTGTGCTAACGTGCTCCGCGGCCCGCTGTATAGTAAATACAGTGCTGCCATGGGGGGCACGGGCGATGCAAGAATAGTGGCGCGCCAGAGCTGATGCACCACTTTCTTGTAAATATGCCCCGATATGCGTATCGCTTTTAATTACGTTTCCTTCAAGGGGTCTAAGTAAAGGCTTGCGCTAGTGCCACCATTGCTGAGGTTCTTCAAGACATTCGTCAACATAGCAAAGTTGCCTTCTCTGTGGAGAAAGCACATGCAGCTGCCAACATGCTGGGAGAATTCAACAGAGACGTCGATACATGGTTTCAGCCCACAGGTCTTAGCACTGGCCTTGTTGCTAATGGCAATGGCAGTCACATTGTCAAAGCCACAGCTCATGGAGGCTGCTTCCGAGTGCTACGTTTAGCCGACTGCATCAACCAGTTATGCAGGACCTCATCAATAAATGAGTAGTAGTCAACTATATTCTGCTCCCCGGCACAGGATGTGCACACATTTCAGTCATTCCTTCAAAGCTTGGAACAGCTGATGACGCAACACCACCTTCTACATGCTGCAGTGCCTGTTTGAGCAGCATGGGTCTATCACTGCTTATGAGCTACAGCGGCGAGGGAATAGATTTCCAAAGCCTTGATGATGGAGGTTGACAATGGGGGCTAACAGAGTGCCTGATCCAAACACTGGTTGCTTTTGAGATTTTGACAGCTCAAAGAAGAAAGGAGGATTTTACCATGAGCCAAGCCAGCACCCTGTTGCACATTCTGCAGTTGAGTCACCAGAAAAAGAGCTGAACTGGAAGATTAAAGATTTCAAGTTTTAGTGCAAAGAAGAACTCTAAGTGCACAGTGATGGCTCCAAGGTCAGAACATGTTGCAACTGGACCAGTAGCATCTTCCAGAACAGTAACAATCTTTATTGAAAGACACTACTGACACCGTTACTTCATCAAACCTCTACAATGAGTTGGTTTATCACAATTTCAGGATCTAAATCAAACACACAGGGGAAGGAAATGCAAAACAGCAAATGTTAAGAGCTATGACAACAGAGAAGATGATGCAAGAGACAACTAGGTTGACTAAACAGCATTCCCTTAGATGAAGAACCACTGATCTATTGACATATGAAAAGGGATCATCGGCTGGAACTCAGCAGGCTGGCAATAAAGTGCCTTGTATGTCTTTTAGCCAGTGCATCCTTTGAGTGGGTTCTCAATGATGCTGGTGCAATTGTTAGGGTCAGAAGAAAAAGCATCTCTCTTCGAATCATGGAGAGATGGACTATGGTCAACATGAATATACATTTCATCCAAAAAAACAATGAGGCTCCAGAAGGCACAACTGTGGATTGAGGGTGATTCCTCAGACATCTCAAATGTGAGAAGTGATTGTTCTCCAGATGAAGCCCGTGAATGTGAGGAGGAATGGATTGTATCTTCTGGACATAAGCAGCAGAAATGCCTATTGTGTACAAAAAGCAAACAAAAGACACTTTTATTTTAATATTTGGCTTGCTAACTAAACCCAAATGGACAAGTGTACAAGGCACAGATAATCAAGGAGGTCAACAATTTTGGCAGAATGTGGTGGCATGGTCAGAAAGAAAACTAATGCAACGTTAGGGTCAACTGTAGACTTTGCAAAGAGCAAAAGCCTCTAAGTGTGCAATGGGCACCTCCATTTCCTGAAAGATCAAGATGTCTCCCATGAGTAAGATTCATTCCCATGCTCGGCTATCAGTGAAGATACAAAGGCGTGCACGGCTAATGCATGTCACTTCATGAGAAAAGAGACACATGGATAGCTAGATACCACACCTGGAGCAGGTAAGTTACTCTAAATAATTAATATCAAATGATTCCTGGGACGAATGGGGGGGTAGGTGCACTTGGTGTTCTCAATGTTTGGGTGATCATCCTGGGTGAAGGCCTCTACGTATCGCGAGGAGCATTACTTGGCAGGCCCTTCATTTACTGCAGTTCAGCATCTCTTGGTTCTCCTGAGACTTCTCAGTTTTCTTTGACACTGACATTCAATTTCTTTTCCTTTTCTTCTTCTTCTTGTTCATCAGGTCTCTCTCTTATGGAAGAAATAAACTTTGCATGTCCCATTAACAACATTTGGGAAAATGCCCATCCCTATTCCCTTCTATGGAAAAAGATTCAAAGAGGTCGACCCCTATGGACTGGAGAGTGGCGATTTATTTAGGATAATTCAGACCAGTGGAAAAGTCTAAGAGATGTTGTGGACATGATGGGCATAGCTAACCATATTTATTCTTTGGGTAATCCATCATTCAGGGTACATGGAGCTAGGGGACTGGTTTGTCTGCATTGGGCTTTAGTCAGCAGTAAGCCAGCTAATGTTTCTCACACTGACCCCTTCTGCATAATGTTTATTTTGATTCCTAAATACTGCTGTTTTCCTTCGTCATTGCACACTTCTTTTTCTGCAATAAACCCCCACGGTGCTCTTGTGCCCTGTGTCAACTTTTAGAAGCTATGGAATATTTTGGAAGAAATTTGGGTATTTGAATGTCGTGCTGCACAACCACTGCTAAAAGTTTTTAAAGATATTTGAACAATCTTTTCTGTATGCATGTGTATTTAGAAAGGAATTAACCTGGCTGTAACTCAATGGAGCACTGTATAGAGAGGGGCAAGAATTCATGGGGGAGGGGTGACCCAAGTGCATCCCAAGAGTGTAGGACAGGCTTTCATGCTTCTTCGTGCAACATCCAAAGTTGGGGCACCATTGATTGACTTGTGGATGAGATTATATTATCAGAAATGCATTATTGGTGACTCGTTGTAGATCAATAAACCCTATTGAGAGACCACAAACCAGTTCACAACTGGTTTGCAACTCGCTCTTTTTTACATATCAACCCTAAATATCTTAGTAGAGGTACAGTTTGATCCATCTGGGCACTTCTTGAGGACAACAGATATCGAGTCACTGTGTGCCAACATTCTTCAAACTGCACTTAATAGCAAACAAAAAAGACATCAGAGAAAAGACTGGTTCCATGACAACACACCATCCTTTGTTTTCCAATGCATTGATCTGGCACTTAGAAACTATTTTAAGTTTGCAAATGGCTTACTTCTATGATGGATGCAATGCTGAGCAATGTCAAACATTCACCGCCAGTAACAGATCTGGGCCTAAATCCATTGTTCTTTGCTGTCAAACTATTCCAATTTGCACCCAGCAATATACAAACCAGTCTTGACCCTGCTGCCTATGGGAACAGTCCAGCCCAAACTGCCAGACCAGGTCCTCTGAGGACTGGAAACAAGCATCCTGGGACTGGTATCACCCCTCATCAGCCAGGCTAGCTTCAATCCAGTGGAGAAGTGAGCAAGGGACCCACATCTGGGCATACTCTTCTCACTTGGGGCGACAAATACAAAAAGAAAAGATGATTGACGGATTTCTGAACAATGTCAAACATTCACCCCCAGTCACAGATCGGGCCTAAATCCATCTTTTTTTTGCGTGCCATTCCAGTTCGGACCCAGCCATTTGCAAATCAGTCTTGACCCTGCTCCTCATGGGAACAGTCCAGCCCAAACTGCCAGGCCAGGTCTTCTCTGAACTGGAAACAAGCATCCTGGGACCCACATTTATATAGACGAGTTAATCACCATATGGCATGACTTTAATCGATGCTCATCTAAACTCAAAATATGGAAACAATGCATAGATGATGTGCTCTGCATTTAGGAACAGACAAAAAAATGAACCAGTGGAATTTATGAAGTTGCTGAACCATTAAGACACCTGCTCCATTTCGCTGGGTCAGCAAGCAAATCTGTTGTCCTCTTTAAGACGTTGACATCTAAGTAGAAGAAGACCCAATAGTTGCTACTGTGACCTATATACCTACCAATATATGATTATGTTTTCACGCAACAATGTAATACATTTCATGATGGAATTCAAAAACATTTGTGTCTTAGAGTCTGTCACAAGTTGCAATCAATAGTCAACCTAGTTTGTCACATCCATTCAGTAGTCGAAGGGCGCATGATCTCTGGAGAGCACCATTCCCAGGCTGTTTTTATTTCACAAAAACAGTTCCCCTACTTTTTGTTACAAAACAACTGTTCTTGGGCTGTCAGTGCCAACCTTGCGGAGGCTGTGGCTGAGAGGGAAGGGGGGAGTCCTCCTGGACTGAGAAGCCAAGGGAGGGACAGACAAGGAAAGCAGAAACCATCACCCGAAAGGATGGAAATGTGTGCAGTTGGTTAATCCACAAATCTAAAGGCTGCTTGGGAGCCAGTACAGGCTTTAATTGATGGAGTCATTTCAGACTTCTTTGTGATAAAGATGTATTCTTTTTGAGAGGTAATGTAGGGGTTTTACCCACCCGCAGAGTTCTGAAGTGTGTGCTTCTAATGGCATCTTATACAAATTGTTTTCATTAGGTGCAGCCTGATTGTATATTACTAAAAATATATATCTCGAAAGCACTTATCTTACGTTAAACACTAGGGCGCTCGTTACAGGTTGAGGGCTACATTCTGATTCCTGTGCAAACACGTGTACCTGATAATTATAACAGCTCCACAGTTTTTCCCGAATAAATTCCAGCAGGTCCAACCCACTGAAATGTATTTGGGGGGGGGAGGAGGGGTAAGTCCAGAAAAAGGCAAAGCATGTGGAATTTGAGGTGTGAAAAACAATTATGCAAACTGGCCTCATTTTCCTGTTGCTGTTGAAAACTCGGAATAAGAGATGTTTACCTCATTGTGTGGGGGGTGGTTGAGGGGTGCAACATTTGCATAATTTGCTTTTGCATAATTACCTGTAATTTAGGGAAACGAATGTGAAATATGTGTAATTATGCAAAATGTAAATCCCTGATTTAGTGCTAATTTAGTGTGAAATGTGTCATTACATTCATTTTTGACACGAAGATGCATTTCACAGTAAAACATAAGCGTGAAAACGAAGCACGAGCAACAACAACTGGTGTTCTGGTTATTTGCGCTTTTTCTAGGCACTTGCAGTTAAATTTCCCCATCAAAGTGCGTAATTGTGCGACACAGCGCGGTGGTATATTTTCAGGAATTTCACGTAAGAAACATTACATACGATTCCTGAAAATATGCAAATGGCATTGGCATAATTTTTATTTCGACCATTCCCAGTAAATACCTCTCTTTGTGATACCACGTTGGAAATTACCCCACCCTAGTCCGACAAACTTGTAATGAGGGCCTAAGTCTGCACATTTCACGAAACTCTATTTTATGTTCTGTGTAATACAATTTTGAAACGATTGTTTGCACATTGACAGTGCTTTGAAGTTGCAGGCCGGGTCCTCGTAGAGGTAGATATACATTTACCACTATTACTCTCCACCGCACAACCAGGACTCAGCTCTGTGAGTTGTAACATACAGAGACACCCGCAGTGACTGCACTATCCACTGAGCTACCATGCCATGAGCGGGCATTTAGAACTGATTACTTTAACTCATGTGTTTTTCATTTAAGGTATGTGTGCTATAGTTCATGTGTATATACCTGAAGGGGAAAGATAAATGCAATAATTTCACAATATTCTGTTATTTTTACCTGCATCTCTGGACCCGTCCCACACTCACTGACTCCGCCCACATTGTTCTCCCATGTGTTTTCAATGTATTAAAGCTTCTGCATTAATTGGATGAAGCCAGTTGTGAATTCTATTGGGCAGCTCATTCAATCGTCCGCGTGGCATCATCCCTCATGTGCCTCTCAGCCGCAGCTGCAGCTTCTGGGAGAATGTTCCTTCTTAGGGGCTCCATAGCCAGACTACATACGAGTGGTGGAGACCCCCTGTCTGGGGTTCCTTTACACAACAACCAAGGTAAAGGAGACAGAAATATGTGTGAACTGGAAAGTTGGATGTTTAAACAGCACATTTCCATTTAAGGTGTCAGGGGCCCCAGAAGAACTTCCAGTTATGGGGCCCCTAGAATTTCAACAAGTCTTTACACTTGTGCCTGAGACAATCTACAGTGGCAGACACGTGCTGTCCAGGAAGTACTCCTGAGCTGGGGGGTCCAGGGACAGGGCCATTTTGTTCATGCCAGTATTGATCATGATCAATAACACATCTTTCAATCCACTCCATAATGGAAGCTGTGTAGGGAAATCCTGTTTGAGTCACCCATAGACATCTGTGCATCAGGTTTCAACTTTTACGAGGTGGCCGAATGGACAACCTCACGCTAACCTCACCTACACTTATATCACAGGAAGTGACACCATGAACCTCTGCAGGCATGTTATGTTAAACATATTTATTTAGTGCACATTCGCGAAGAACCTCTGGGTGCTATAGAAATATTTACTCCATGGATAACAGTATTACCTGCACAAGGAGGGAACGGCACAAAACACATTCTATCAGAAAAAAATAAATGCAAGACTTACACGTTAAGAAGCCGCGTCTTTGTCTGTTTCCGAAAGCGTCTCGCCAGCATCCCTCCCATCTCACCCTTACATGGGTTAGGCCCCCTGGAGCATTGTTGATCAGCATTTTATATATCTGGGACCCCCCCTTCCCATCGCTCCCATGCGCAATGTGGCCTCCAGCAGGCTGTGTTCTGGTCGGGGTAGCGCCTGAGACGCGCCTGGAGGTGAAGTATTGGTGGATAGTGAATGTGGCGCTGGTACGTCGTCTGCAGCTCTCGGAAGGAGCATAGATGGCGTCCGCCGTACATCCCCCCGGTGTGGGATCCCAGTAGATTCCACCCATGGACCCCCTGCAGCGCCGCTGTCTTCATCGGTTTCGGCTTGAAGGAAAGGTGGCCAAGCAGGCCACAGTTTGGATTCTGTGATGGTAGATTCTCTGCTGCACGACTAAAAATTACAGAATGCAGCACTCAAGAGGGTGGGTAGAGGGTACAGTTAATAGGCAGTATTGCTTGCACCTGCATGGAGCATGCCTGTGTGGCCTCAGTGCCTGTCCCTGCAGGAAGTATCCATATCCTGGCCTCAGTGCCTGTCCCTGCAAGAAGTGTCCATATCCTGGCCTCAGTGCGTGTCCCTGCAAGAAGTGTCCATATCCTGGCCTCAGTGCCTGTCCCTGCAGGAAGTATCCATATCCTGGCCTCAGTGCCTGTCCCTGCAAGAAGTGTCCATATCCTGGCCTCAGTGCCTGTCCCTGCAGGAAGTATCCATATCCTGGCCTCAGTGCCTGTCCCTGCAAGAAGTGTCCATATCCTGGCCTCAGTGCCTGTCCCTGCAGGAAGTGTCCATATCCTGGCCTCAGTGCCTGTCCCTGCAAGAAGTGTCCATATCCTGGCCTCAGTGCCTGTCCCTGCAAGAAGTGTCCATATCCTGGCCACAGTGCCTGTCCCTGCAAGAAGTATCCATATCCTGGCCTCAGTGCCTGTCCCTGCAGGAAGTATCCATATCCTGGCCTCAGTGCCTGTCCCTGCAAGAAGTGTCCATATCCTGGCCACAGTGCCTGTCCCTGCAAGAAGTATCCATATCCTGGCCACAGTGCCTGTCCAAGCAAGAAGTATCCATATCCTGGCCTCAGTGCCTGTCCCTATCCTGGCCTCAGTGCCTGTCCCTGCCGGAAGTGTCCATATCCTGGCTGCATTGTCTGTCTCTGCAGGAAGCATACATATTGGGCCTCAGTAGTTGTACCTGCATGGTCAGAGACATCGGGGACTTCTTGGAGGATCCTGTGAACGGGCATCTCTGCTGGTCAGTGGACGCTCCACCAAGGCCAAGCCTAGCTCATCTCTGCTGGTAAGTGGACGCTCCACCAAGGCCAAACCTAGCTGATCTCTGCTGGTAAGTGGACGCTTCACCAAGGCCCCAAGGCCAAGCCTAGCTCATCTCTGCTGCTAAGTGGACGCTTCACCATGGCCAGGCTTAGCTGATCTCTGCTGGTAAGTGGACTCTTCACCAAGGCCAAGCCTAGCTCCTCTCTGCTGGTAAGTGGACGCTTCACCAAGGCCAAGCCTAGCTCCTCTGCTGGTCACTGGACGCTTTCACCACGGCCAAGGCTAGCTGATCTCTGCTAGTAAGTGCACGCTTCACCAAGGCCCAGGCTAGCTGATCTCTGCTGGTAAGTGAACACTTCACCACGGCCAAGGCTAGCTGATCTCTGCTAGTAAGTGCACGCTTCACCAAAGCCTAGCTGATCTCTGCTGGTAAGTGGACGCTTCACCAAGGCCCGGGCTAGCTGATCTCTGCTAGTAAGTGCACGCATCACCAAAGCCTAGCTGATCTCTGCTGGTAAGTGGACGCTTCACCACGGCCCCAAGGCCAAGCCTAGCTCATCTCTGCTGGTAAGTGAACACTTCACGATGGCCAACCCTAGCTGATCTCTGCTGGTCAGTGGACGCTTCACGATGGCCAAGCCTAGCTGATCTCTGCTGGTAAGTGGACGCTTCACCACGGCCAGGCCTAGCTGATTTCTGCTGGTCAGTGGACGCTTCACCATGGCCAGGCCTAGCTGATCTCTGCTGGTAAGTGGACGCTTCACCACGGCCAGGCCTAGCTGATCTCTGCTGGTCAGTGGACGCTTCACCACGGCCAGGCCTAGCTGATCTCTGCTGGTCAGTGGACGCTTCACCACGGCCAGGCCTAGCTGATCTCTGCTGGTCACTGGACGCTTCACAATGGCCAGGCCTAGCTGATCTCTGCTGGTAAGTGGACGCTTCACCACGGCCAGGCCTAGCTGATCTCTGCTGGTAAGTGGACGCTTCACCAAGGCCAGGCCTAGCTCATCTCTGCTGGTAAGCGGACTCTTCACCACGGCCAGGCCTAGCTCATCTCTGCTGGTCAGTGGACGCTTCACCACGGCCAGGCCTAGCTGATCTCTGCTGGTAAGTGGACGCTTCACCACGGCCAGGCCTAGCTGATCTCTGCTGGTAAGTGGACGCTTCACGATGGCCAAGCCTAGCTGATCTCTGCTGGTAAGTGGACGCTTCACCACGGCCAGGCCTAGCTGATCTCTGCTGGTCAGTGGACGCTTCACCACGGCCAGGCCTAGCTGATCTCTGCTGGTAAGTGGACGCTTCACCAAGGCCCGGGCTAGCTGATCTCTGCTGGTCAGTGGACGCTTCACGATGGCCAAGCCTAGCTGATCTCTGCTGGTCAGTGGACGCTTCACCACGGCCAGGCCTAGCTCATCTCTGCTGGTCAGTGGACGCTTCACGATGGCCAAGCCTAGCTCATCTCTGCTGGTCAGTGGACGCTTCACGATGGCCAAGCCTAGCTGATCTCTGCTGGTCAGTGGACGCTTCACCAAGGCCAGGCCTAGCTGATCTCTGTTGGTCAGTGGACGCTTCACGATGGCCAGGCCTAGCTGATCTCTGCTGGTCAGTGGACGCTTCACCACGGCCAAGCCTAGCTGCTCTGCGGGTTCACCCTACAGCGACCTTAGCGGCTCTGACCTCAGGCCCAGGCTGCAGGGTTCAGGCTGCCGAGCGTCTCTACTGCGCACAGCGCTCCCCTGATGCATGAGGCCTGCTGCATAGCTCCAGGCGTGCACATGACCACCAGAAAGTCTCACTCTTTTTTTAAATTGTTTTTATTTTGCAATGCTGTGGCAAGGTATGCTCGGAGATTCTGAGGGTGGAACAGAGTCTCGGCTGATGCCTCATGCCCGAGGGTGGGAGGTAAACTGGCCAGGCCCTCAGGGCTGTGAGGGAGGCTCATGGGTGGATAGTTACAGGGAGACACGGGTCTCGGCGCGCATAATGAAGGAGAAAGGAACCTTTTACAAGAGCAGCCGCTCTTTCAGCGTTCAGTGAAACTTCACATTTATCCTGCAGGCTGGGAGGTTTATTTCACACTGCTCCAGCCTAACTAGGGGAGCACGTTCATTGGATTGCCAAGACCGAGTGGCTTTGCCAATGCTTGGGTTGTTGGGTGTGTGGTCGATCACCGGTGGCATGCGAAGTAACAGTAGATGTTGTAGCGCCCACTCTAATATGCTGCATGGCTAAGTACTCATAGGGTGCCAAAAGCGAGTTTCCTCTTTTTCTGTATCTTGGACAGCAACAGCCATTGCTCTTTTATTGCACGTTTTTACTTTTTATGGGATATGATTCCCACTGGAGACCTAGGAGTGACTTCATTCTGTTAAGGTAAGAAAATACAATGTTTTGTTTTCATAGACCTCTTTCTTGCTTCAGTCACATCATACTGGGTGATATACATCCCGTTTTTCTCAGTTTGACACATTTTTTATATACATATGTATTTTGTTGCATGGAGTGCATAGTAGCTGTGGTTTCCTCTTCTCACTCTTTCTGCATACATAAGGCATTATATATCTTTTCTGTGTGGGATGCTCTAATGGACGCTCATGGTGTCACCCCAGTTTTTGATTCACTTAAGGTGAACATACACGGTTGTGCTTTTGGATGCTGGTCTATCACTAGTGTGTATATGGGTTGATCAATAGCCTTAATATTGTTCTTTTCTTTACATTTGATTTAGCCTTGAAAAGCCCCCAAGAGAGGGTGAAACACGTGCCGGCTGATGCTAGGCTTTGTCATGTAGGGCTTGCAACTGATGCAAAAAGGATCATGATTTTTTAATCTACGTGCTCCTGTGAATTAATGACTTTGGATGGACTGTGAAGTCTTTATTGACTGTTTACATGACTAGCACTTCTGCAAAATGTTGTCTATTATATGATTCCAACACATGTTATGAATATAACTGTGGACTCTATCTACAGGTTGTTTCCACAATTTTACAAAAGCGAGACCTATTGGCTATGCCAATGCTTCTTTTCTATTCCTACACTGAGTGCGCATATTTTGTTTTACAATGTATATTTACATAGCAACATATGTGCGCAGTACTCCACTGTGCCACACGATGGCGCCATTATGCTATTGGCCAACATGTTACTTGGCTCTCTTCCCGGACATGATCAATGGGTATTTAGATTTACAAAAGCTTCCATTAGAGATAACATCCTTTCCCCAACACAAGCATTCATAGAGTTCCAGACCACACATAAGCAGCACACACCCCCACGTGCCCCCTCGTGGCACACAGACCCGCATGCACTCCCCAGTCAAGCACATTTGAGCAGACAGCTCCCAGCCAAGACGCCCTGCCTCCATGCACACTGCAGTCCATCAGTTGTGTCTGGTACCCTCGAGTACTGACGTCATAGCGAGGGCTGGAGTCTAACCCTCATCACAGCGGTGTAATGTTCAAGTGTCACAGGAGAGGGCGCTGCGCCCCTGGATGGAGCTCTCTTGGCAGAGCGGTGCATGTTAATGGGACAGGGAAGGATGCTGCAGGGCAGGCATGACCTGGCAAGTTTACTAACATTAAGGCAACTTGCTGAGTTGCCCTTCTTCAGGGGAGAGGGCACAAATGCTCCGGACTGAGACGAAAAATAGCCCCGGGCACCAGAATAACATGCATTTGCAGTGCAATGGGTCTCGCGTTTGCTCGAGTTAGAGCTGTTAACGTTGCAAATTCCTAACTGGAGTTTTCTTGCCACATACATTGAAAAAAATGAAAAGTAAAACAGTTGACATATGCGAGCAGGTTTAAAGCGCCACGGCCGCCATGAGCATGAGCGCGAAGGAAAGACACAAAAGGAAAAAGAAGTTTGCTAGCAGTCAAACGTATCGGCAAATGTGCAATTATCCATGTAACATGGTTGGTGTCCAAGGCGGTAACAAAACTGCCCCAAGGAGGGATAAAAGTGAAGCATTTACCAATGATAACAAAGGATTTTCGAAAGGCAAGCCCACGAACAAGTGATAGTGATGGGCATGCGGTGGGCGTGGTTAAAAGCCCACAGATACATTACAGCAGGTCAGCGACGCCATTAATAAGCTGTATTTACAATACAGAGCTCCATAGCGCACGTTTTCACAGATGCGTCAGAAACTCTGACGCATCTGTTGGCGCTAAACTCATGCATTGCTGGAGTAGCATTATAAAAATGATGCTACTCCAGCAATGCAAGGCTAGCGTAAATTTTACGCCTGCTCTGAGCAGGCAGTAAAATTCTGACGCAGTGAAGTCAAAGAATGATGCAGTGAAATGTTCTTAATTTCACTGCATTAGTCCTACGTGGCTTTTTCCCGTGGGAATACATAACCTGTATACGTTATACCTGGCGTAGGTATAATGTAACGCAGGGCTTTACAAACTGACGCATTGGCCCCAATACTTCAGTTTATAAATTTGGAGCCGTGCAGTGCACTGGTAGCATCACTGCTGCGTCAAAACAAAAATTGTGCAGCAGTGGTGCAATGGACTTGTAAACGAGGCCCTAGATACCCGAGAAAGTGGCCTGCATTTACAAATAAAGAATGTTCTGAACTTGTAAAGACACGCTGTATAAGTACTTTGCAAGGTATGGGAGGCAACATGCTTTTTCATTTTTTTCAAACAAAACTTATTGGCATTTGCAAAGTATAATACATTTTTTCATGAAAGTAGAAAGGTCTAATTTCTTCTCCATAAGTTGCGTAACATTGTTCAGAGCGGCGTGATTCCATCACATATTAGCATTTTTAGTTATGAGGCTTTTCTTTTTGTGCCGCATTGATCACAGAAAATAATATGGGATCTGTAGTGGCCATTAACAGCATCTTAAGTCAAATTAATTTCAACAATAAACCAAGTTAAGCAGTACTGGGGGCTTTGCCATCCATCTGTAGCAGCAACTCTCACAGTGTATTATCAGGCGACATGCATTTGTGTGCTGCAGGCAAAAAACTCAGGCCCATAAACTGCTAAATAACCGACCCCTCTCTGATCTGTCAGACCAGCTCATTGGGTACTCGCCTGATTACCCCCATAAGCAGGGCCACTGGAACTACGCTGCAGGACACAGCTAAATTATGCGGCAAAGTTGAGGACATTTTGGTGCAAGAAAAGGCAAATTATGTGGCATACTTGGGCAAATTTTGGAAAAGTTCTGTCATTTTTTACACTTGCCAATACTGTCTGGGCATTGGTTGGACATTATTAGTACCCGTTTAACATCCAAATATAGCAAAAAGCTACAGAAAGGTGACCAGTCCGGCTTTGCAAAGGGACTTTTACTACGTAGCTCCACGTGTCATGGCACTTTTAGTAATTTTTGAATTGCTTGAGCTAGTAACGTTTTTTTTGTTAAAACCTGCAGATTATGAGGCAGATGATGGATTACGCAGCAAATGCGGCAAATCTACAACTATGCGAAAATCGCCACACAATCACGTAATTCCAATGGCCCTGCCCATAGGCCTGTCAGACTCTAGGCTCACTTTTGCCTTGTCCTAGCACTGCAACACTGTGTGTTGTCTAGTGGCAGCGCAGACCCCCTGCACTATGCTGCAAGAGTGCCTGCATTACAGGCAGGATCATCTTTCTGCAGGAAGGTATAGATCCACATTCTGTAGTAAATTTACGCTTGAAAATGGTGACTTACCAAAACTAGTAAGTTTAATACAAAGTGTAAGAGAAAATTTACACACGTAAACTTTAACTTTGTAATTAGGCCCCAGTGTGTTCATTCCATAGAGACCCAAGTCACAAGATATCCTTGCCCACATTTCCACTTTATATTTTGACATGTGGTTGTACTAGGACTCTGTAGGCCTAGAAGGTCTCTGCACTACTGGTTATGCCACTCTGAAGTACTTGTTAGGGGCCACAATGGGGGCCAGATTCCTGAGCACAGTCACATTTTGTCCCCCACCCAGATCTGTGGAAGCTGAATTTCTGCAGCGTATCCAAGGCAGGTTCATCACTTGAATCTCCAAAACCCATTGTCACCAGTCCTGGCTCTCTATGGACTTTGGTGAATTCCTCTTACACATTTAATAGGATTCTGGCTATCAGTCTAAGACATCTAACACATGAAAGGTGATGGGAGGATATCTCCATTACGCAATTGCTTGGGGGCAGCATCCCAACTCATCATTCTTTTGCCCACCATGCCACCTCAGAATCTACCCAGCCATATTCAAATCAGTCTTTATGCAGCTTCAGTAAGAATAGTCCAGCCTGAAATGCCAAAGCCAGGTCCTCTCTGACCCAGGATACAAGCAGGCAACCCAAGACAGGTTTCGCCCTGATTGGGGCTCTTCAGTCTAGTGTTGCTTGGTTTGAGTAGCACAGTGAGCATAGGATCCACATCTGGGCATACCATTGGCCACTTAGGGCAGTATATCAAACACACAAAAGGTGAAGGGTGATGGGAGGATGCTTGCAATAAATCTGACCACTGGCAGTCACTAGGGTTAGTGTTCCAATCTATTATTTTTTGCCCACCATGCCATCTCAGAGTATATCCAGCCATATGCAAATCAGTCTTGACCCTGCTCCAATAGGAACAGTCCAGCTTGAACTGACAAGCTAGAACACAAGCAACCCAAGACCAGTTTTGCATTGATTGGGGTGCTTCAGTTGAGTGTTGCTTGGTTCCAGTGGCACAGTGAGCTTGTTGGGCATCTCTGAACAGGACAAGAAGCAACCGTAAATCGGTTCTGCCCTGATTGGGGCTCTTCAGTCGGGTGTAGCTTGCTTTCAGTGTCACCAGCCCTCGCTCTCTACGGACTCTGGTGGTTTCCTCTTACACATTTAACAGGAAGCTGGCTATCAGTCCAAGACAGTCTCTTCTTCTGTGGCCCTGCTAAACAAAGTTGAAAACAGGCACTGCTGTGCTTGGTCCAGGCCCAATT